>NW_006399840.1:10563216-10565192 GCF_000299155.1 Elephantulus edwardii | reverse complement strand
TTTGTCTTCTTGACATTGAGCCTCAGTCCATATTGAAGGCTGCAGTCCTTGACCCTCTGCAGTAAGTGCATGAGGTCCTCCTCAGTTTCAGCGAGCAAGGTTGGGTCATCTGCATAACACAGATTGTTCATTTGTGTAGATCGTAAATATTTCTAATAGCTGCTAGTTGCTGCTATTTTTTTTTCCAGCTACTTTTAAATGTCAGGAAATATAATCATATCATGTTAATCTTCTTATACAGATCTTTCTTCACAGTGAGATCTTCTGCAAAGTCTTTCACTGACTCTCAGACAAAAAAAAAGACACTTAGAAATCAAAGTCTATCATTCTCCCTGCCCCCAGTTTTAATATCAAATAACCATCTGACTAGACAGAGCATTTGGTACCTGGGTAAAATGTGAGCCTAAGTTGATGTCAATATTGTTTGGAATAATGCTTTTCATTTGTAGTTGACCAACAATGCATATTCATCAATGTTAATGAGTTGATAGCTCCACACAATCTTCAAAGAGAACTAGGATAAATGAAGTTTACCTATCATGGATAAGTAGCTTGCAAATGTACTCTGTATTCTTTGAAATGTATTCTTTGAAAAGAATAGAAGTCAAATTCTAAGAGCCATTTTCTTTATGAAAAACATATCACTTATAGTGTAACTAGCAAATTTCTAGCTCTTTTTGACTTTTAATGACTTACAGTCTTTAATTTTTTTCCAAAGATATCATATCAAATACTTCTTCAGTTCATTGTATAAAGGACACTGGGTCAAGTGCCATAAGTACACACATGCAGGGTCCTGCCCTCTCAACTAAGAAATTTTGAGTCATGGAAAAAGAATTATTGAATAATTTTGATTTACCAACTTTTTATTTTTGAATCCTGCAAAGTATTGCAAGAGGTATCATAGATTGAGTTGTGCTGCCTACAAATATTTGTCAATTTGTTTGAGCCGTCATTCTCAGAGTTTTAACAGTTACGTATATGACAGTTATGTGGTGATGTACTCATCCCATGGTCTCGGTTCAGTCAAGCATTTGAAAGAGATTTAAGTTTGCATGTAATACACTAACTCAGGTGTAAGGAGAGTTTCGTTGAGATTTCGCCTATAAACACTTTATCTTATATGTAATGACCTCAGTACTACCAAGAAAGAAGAACTAGAAGTAGAACACATCCTTTGGACCTGGAGTCCCAGTATTGAGAATTTTCTAGATCCAGGGGAAGACTCATCAGTGACACAGGGAGATCTTTAATGGATGCACAGCTCACTGATGTTGAAAAGAGATAAAGGCATATATTTCGGAAAAATAGATAAAAGTGTCCCCTCTATCTGGAATATAGTCTCATAAACTTTGAGAAAATTAATTTCTTTTTGTTAATGACATCATTTGTGGTACTTCTTTCATAATAGAACAACACAAGACAAAGCAATATTGAAATGTTGTGGGAGTTGGAAGGTAAAAATGATGAGCTTACTCAGGATTTCGTAAGCTGAAGAAATTGAAGAACAAAAGCAAACCTCAAGTGGCAATACTTAAAGATGCTGAAGCAGAATGTTGAATGACCCAGAAAGCATCAAAAGAAGATGGAAGGAGTACAGAGAGTTATTATACCAAAAAGAATTGGCTACCTAGAAGACACAAATTTAACTAACAAGATAAAAGTACATGAGTCAAAAATTAAAAAGCAATAATATTCCAAGTAGAGGTTCTAATAGATGGCACAAATCATGTTACAGAGGGAAGGTGGTTTTTACAATAAAAGGCCTATAGACTACCACTTTGTCTATTATAGTGTAGAGGTTAGGAACCACAAGATGTAAAGGCTCAGCTATGTCATTTATAGTTCCTAAGTGCTGGAGCAAATTCCATCTACCACTGGGTTGTTTTACAACTCGGAAGTTCGCATGCAAGGTAGAGGTGAAGTAAGGAACTGCTTATGAGGTTTTCCGTCCATTCCCAAAACTAAGAAATAGT
>NW_006399840.1:10561060-10562236 GCF_000299155.1 Elephantulus edwardii | reverse complement strand
GGAATGGCAAAGGACACACTGACAAAGGAGATTAATCAGAACTGGCTTTGACAAGCACTGTGGCAATTGGACAATTAAAACAGACATTCGGGGGCTGGGGGGGAGGAAGAAGAATGAACTGAGGAGGAAGGTAGAGAAAACAGTGCAACAATGAATGAATGAAAACCCACAATCTCTGTAAATGTTCATTAAAGCTAATAAAATTTAATAATAATAAAAAAAGTATTGGCTGACATGGAAGAATTTAATGAAATAGCATATGGTCAAGAGGCAATGGAAATAAAGGAGGAAGTTAAGGTTGTTCTGAAGGAACTGGTAAGAAGCAACGACCCAGGAACCTATGGCATACCAATTTATATGTTTCGACAAAGAGATGATACCCTGGATGTGCTCTCCAGGTTGTGCCAAGGAATCTGGAAAACAACTACCTGGTCAACTAACTGGAAGATTTCCATATTTATTCTCATTCCAAAAAAAGATGATCCAAGAGAGTGTGGAAATTTTTGCAGAATATCATTATATATCACATGCAAGCAAGATTCTGCTAAAGATTATAAAAAAAAAATTACAAAAACAGTACATCAACAGAGAACTGCCAAATGTGCAAGATGGGTTTAGAAAAAGCCGTGGCACTTGGGACAATATAGGCATTGTTAGATGGATCTTAGCTTAAAGTAGAAAGTACCAGAGGAATATTTATTTGTGTTTCATTGACTTTGCAAAGGAATGTGACTGTATGGATCACAACAAATTGTTGCTAAACTTGAGAAGAATGGGAATTCAAGAACACTTACTTGTGCTCTTGCAAAACCTACACTTGTACCAGTAAGCAGTAGTCAGAACTGAGCCCAGAAAACTGCATGATTCAACATAAGGAAAGGTGTATGCCAGGGATGCACACTATCTCCATACCTTTCCAGTCTGTAGGCAGAACAGATTCTCTGAGGAGGAATATAATATCTGTATTGGAAAAAGCCCATCAACAATCTGCATTATGCAGATGACACAAGCTTGTTTGCTGAAACTGAGGTCTTGAGGTGTTTGCTGCAGGTCAGTGACTGCAGTCATTAATATTTTTTATTGCGAGGAGCTAGAGTTGGAAAATCAAAAGGGCCGAACTCATTCAGCATTTCTTAAGCTCAAGGAACTGAAGAACAAATTCAAACCTCGAGTTGC
>NW_006399840.1:10556314-10559665 GCF_000299155.1 Elephantulus edwardii | reverse complement strand
ATCCTAGAGAGGGTTAAACCAGGCTGCTCCTTGGAAGCAAGGATTCTGGGTCTGACATACTTTGGACATGTTGTAAGGAGAGACAAGTCTTTGGAGAGGGACATCATGCTGGGCAGAGTGGAGGGACAGTGCAGGAGGGGAAGACCCTCTATGAGGTGGATTGATTCAGTGACTGGGGTAATAGGGATGGGTGTGTCAGAAGCAATGAGATTGGCACAGGATAGAGCAGGGTTTAGGGCTGTTGTACATAGGGTCACTATGAGTTGCAAACAACTCGACGGCCCATAACAACAACAATTCTAACAAAAGTTTACAGAAAAGTTGGATTTTTAAATTAATTTTTGTGTTGCACATTTTCCTTCCTACCACCCCCCAGTTTGCTTTTAAAAAAATCATTCATTGTTGTATAATTTCCTCCAGCACACCTCTACCCCTCCTCAGTCAAATTTGGTATGCATCTCTTATTGAAAGTAAAAGGGAAAGAGATTTTATGTATGGCCCTGTGCACTCAGGACACTTTAAAAGACTAAAAGAGTTCCAATATTATGTTCAATAGTGTACAGTGTGTTGTTGTTGTTATGTGCCACTGAATTGACTACAATTCATAATGACCTTATGCACAACGTCTCTGGACCTTGCTCTATCCTGAGCCAAAATCAGTGTTTCTGACACCTTTACGCTCATTATCCCTGTTATTGAGTCAATCCATCTCATCTGGGGTTTTCCTCTCCTGAATTGTTCCTGGACCCTTCCAAGTACAATATCTTTCTCCAAAGACTGGTTCCTCCTAGCTACATACCCAAAGTATGTGAGATGGAGTATGGGAAGCCAATACTAACTATTTGTAATAAATCTAATGCTATTTCAGGATAGAGTTCACCCTGAGGCACTAAGGCAATCCAGATTCTTGCACCTTGACTCTAGGGGAAGTTTTTCAATAGAAAGAGCTGGGCTTCATTTGCATTGAATTATCTTTGTGATTTACTTCCTGATAATTTTCAATAAAGATACAAGGAAGTTCAGGTACACCCTTTAGTTGAGAACTGCCGCTGCAGGTCCCCCCTCCCCATTTTTTATGCTTTCTGTCCTATCTCATTCTTGGCTGTCTGTCTCATTACTAATAATTATAAAAATACTTTACCCTCAGTCTGCAACAGTGGAGTCTCAAAATTCTTGCCTCCAGGGAGCAGCCTGGTTTCACCCTCTCTATGTCAGATATGTTAGTTCTCTTGACAGTCCAAGGTATGTTAAATACTCTTCTTTGTTCCAAAACTCAAAGGCATCAATTCTGTTATCCTTGGTCTTTGTCCAGCTCTCTGATGCATAGCAAGTAATTGCAAAGACCATGGCCTGGATCAGACATACCTTAGTCTCTAGACTGATGTTCTTGTTCTTTGGTACTCTGGAAAGGTCCCTTACAGAACATTTTCCTAATGTGATTAATCTTTTGATTTTCTGACTGTGGGGGCCAAGAGTGTTGGTTGTGGAACCAAGCAAGCTGAAATTGTTGACAATCTTAATTGCCTCTCCATCTATCATGACATTGGCCCAGTGGTGAGAGTCTTTGTTTCCTGATGTTGACTTTTAATCCATATTAAAGACTACAGTCCTTGACCCTCTGCAGTAAATGCTTCAAGTTCTCTTCAGTTTCAGCAAATAATGTGTGTCATCTGCATAACGCAGGTTGTTGATGAGTCTTCCTGTAATCATAATGTTACGTTCCTCCTCATAAATTCCAGCCTCTTGAGTGATCTGTTCTGCATACAGATTGAAATGGTAGAATAAAATAAGCTAAATACTTTTAAAATTTGTAATCCTTTTCCCTCCGTTATTTTAAAACATTTTCATTGTGATTTGAGTGATCAGTTACAAAGCATATTGTTTTTTAAAACACTGATACAAAATTTGTCCCTAAATAGTAATTACAATATCTACAGAATCTGATTGTCCATTTATTCCATATTGTCTTTATAGGCAACAATATTAATAAATATTTGTTATATCTAAATTAGTTTTCTACTCCCCTCCTTACCTTCCTGGTAACAATATTGGAATTTTTTTTACATGTATAAATCTTTCTTTGGCTTCTTATAAAAGTGGTCTTATATAATATGTGTCCTTTGTGACTGACTCAACTTATTCAGCATAATGTGTTCCAGATTAATCACTGTTGTGTAATGTTACACAGATTATTGTTTTCACTGTTGCGTAGTACTCCACTGATTGAATGTTTCATAATTTCTGTATCCATTACTTCCTTGATGGGCATTTGAGATGCTTCCATATTTTTGCTATTGTGAGTAATGCTGCAGTAAACATGAATAAGAATATATCTGTTTATGTCCCAGCTCTTATTTCATTAGAGTATATGCCTAGAAATGGAATGGCTAGATTAAATGATAATTTTCTTTTCAACTTTACTTTTCAAACTTTATTCCACAGTGGTTGTATAAAAAAAAACCTCTAATCTTTCTTACCTTGACAGCATTTGTTACTCATTGCTCATTGAGCTTTAATATTGTTGCTGGATTGAGAGGATATCATTGATGTTTTGATTTATATCTCTCCACTGAATTTAAGAGATTCAACGGGAGCAGAAGACTCTTAATAAGGTGAATTGACACAGTGATTGCAGTAATGGATTAATGTGTGTCAGAGATTATGGGGATGGCACAAGATAAGGCAGGGTTCAAATCTGCTTTTTCATAAATTTGCTATGAGTCATATGTAGTTCATAGGTTCGCTATGGGTCCTATTCACCTTGGTGGCAGCTAACAACAGAAGTGAACTTGGAAAATTCTTCATGTATTTGTTAGCCATTGAATGTCTTCTTTGGTGAAGAATTGTTTCTATATCTTCTATTTTATAAGTAAGTTGTTTGTCTTTTCTTATTGAGTGAGATATGAGAGGGTTCTATATATTTAAATATGCTCCCCTTATCAGCTATGTCAATGCCAAATATTTTTTCCAAAATGTAGGTTCTATTTTGACTCTTTTGGAAAAAATTTGGTACACTTAAAGATTTAATTTTTAGAAGATTCCATTCATCTAATTTATTCTCTCCTGATTAAGAGTTTTTGTTATATTTGACAATCTATTTATGCCATGGATTTTTTAAATTTTATTTTATTAATTTTAATGAACATTTACAGAGATTTTGGGTTTTCATTCATTCATTGTTGCACTATTTTCTCTACCCGCCTCCAGTTCGTTCCTCTTTTTTTCACCCCTTGAAAGTCTGTTTTAATTGTCCCACTGCCACAGTGCTTGTCAAAGTCAGTTCTGATTAATCTCCTTTGTCGGTGTGTCCTTTGCCATTCCCTATCACTCCTCCCTGAGAGAGACTTCACC
>NW_006399840.1:10529616-10556214 GCF_000299155.1 Elephantulus edwardii | reverse complement strand
AAGGAAAAGGGGATGACGTAATCTCTTAGCTACTTCCTGCTGAAAAGGGATGCTGTAGGTTTCAGGATGAAGATCTCTCACTACTCTAAAGGGCCCCTTTGGCAGTAGGAAACACATAGACTATTATGGAGGTTGATTTTGGAATTTAGATGCACTGTTATCAATTGTGCTTAGCCATGGATTTTTAAAAGAATAATATGTTGTTTTTAGGTGCCATTGAATCAAGAATGATTCAGTAACCCTATGTACAAGACATCTGAACCCTATCCTATCTTGTACCATCTTCATAATTTCTTTGAGCCCATTGCTGTGGTCACTATGTCATTCCATCTTGTTGGGTTTAAAAAAAACTATTTATTTATTTATTTATTTTCTTTTGTTGCATGTTTTCATTTCCCTCCTCATCTTCTCAGCAATGCACTTCTTGTTCCAGATTGTTGTCATACATAAAATGCCTAATCATATATTTGTTTCAAACAATTCTTCTCCTCATGTTTTTATTGCACTGTTTAATATCTATCCACTCTTTTCTCATTCTCTGTTCACCCCACCCCTGTCTGTCCTATTTTATAATAGTGTTATACAGTATTTATCTTGTATTTGACTAAAATAGTTCACTCAGCATAATATCCTCCAGGCTCCCCTATGTTTTTAAATGCTTTAGGAGTTCATTACTTTTCAGTGTCGCACAATATTACATCATACAAGTGTACCATAGTTTTTCTATCCATTTGTTTGTTGTTGGCATTTGGGTTGCTTCCATCTTTATGCTATTGTGAATAAACATGGGTGTGTATACAACTGTTTGAGATATAGCTCTAGTTTCTTTAAGGTATATTGCCTTAAATAAAGTAGTGGAACTGATAAGTAAAAGGGTGTGTATATTTCCAACTTTTAAAGAAACCTCCAGATGGCCTGCTATAGTGGCTGTACCATTTTGCACAACTACCAGCAGAGGAAAAGAGTTCTATTTTCCCTGTTACCTCACCAGCATTTGTTGTTTGTTGTCTAAGAACTTTGCTCTTGTTACTGGGTGAGATGATATAATTGTTATGATTTGCACATCTCTAATAGATAGGGATTCTTCATGTGTTTTTTTGCCATCTGAATTTATCCTTTGCCCATTTTGTTACAAGGTTGCTTAACTTTTTCTTATTGGATTTAAATTTTATAAATTTAAAAATTCTATAAATTTTAGATGTAAGTCTCTTATAAAACATGTCGTTGTCAATATTTTTTCCCAGTCTATGGGTTTTCTTCTTACCCTATTAGAGAAGCTTTTGATGTGCATAGGGATTTGATTCTTAGAAGGTCTCATTTATATATTTTATTCTCTCCTGGCCGGCCACTTGGCCAACTGACTGGAAGAGATCGATATTTGTTCCTATCCCAAAGAAAGGTGACCCAACAGAATGTGAAAACTACAGAACAATCTCACTGATTTCACATGCAAGCAAGATTTTACTGAAGATTATCCAAAAACGACTGGAACAGCACATCAACAGAGAACTACCAGAAGTCCAGGCTGGGTTTAGAAGGGGTCGTGGTACTAGAGATATTGTAGCTGATGTTAGATGGATCTTGGCTGAAAGCAGGGAATACCAGAGGAATGTCTATCTGTGTTTCATTGACTATGCACAGGCATTCGACTGTGTAGATCATAACAAACTATGGCTGACTCTGAAAAGAATGGGAATCCCAGAACACTTGATCGTTCTAATGCGAAACTTATACTAGGACCAGGAGGCAGTCGTCAGAACAGAGCAAGGTAACACTGCATAGTTCAAAATTGGGAAGGGCGTACGCAAGGGATGCATCCTATCTCCATACCTTTTCAACCTATATGCAGAACAGATTATCCGGGAGGCTGGGCTCTATGAGGAGAAATGTGGGGTCAAGATTGGTGGACGATTTATCAACAATCTGCATTATGCGCATGACACAACCCTGCTTGCTGAAACTGAAGAGGACCTGAAGCACCTGCTGCAGAGTGTCAAAGACTGCAGCCTACAATATGGATTGAGGCTCAGTGTCAAGAAGACAAAGATTCTCACCACTGGACCAATTGGCAGCATCAGGATGGATGGTGAAGAGATTGAGATTGTACACAGCTTTAGTTTGCTTGGCTCCATAGTCAACAGTCTTGGCACCAGCAGCCAGGAAATTAAAAGGCGCATTGCAATGGGAAAGTCTGCTGTTAAGGACCTCTCCAAAGTGCTGAAGAGCAATGGTGTCTCTTTGGAGACTAAGGTGCGTCTGATACAGGCCATGGTCTTCGCAATCACCTGTTATGCATCAGAGAATTGGACAATGACCAAGGAGGATAGAAGGAGAATTGATGCCTTTGAGCTGTGGTGCTGGAGAAGAGTATTGAGAATACCATGGACTGCTAGGAAAACAAACAGATTTGTCCTGGAAAGGGTTAAACCGGATGGCTCCTTGGAGGCAAGGATTCTGAGGCTTCGTCTAACATACTTTGGACATGTTGTGAGGAGAGACCGGTCCTTGGAGAGGGACATCATGCTTGGGAGGGTAGAGGGACAGCGCAGGAGAGGAAGGCCCTCTATGAGGTGGATTGATTCAGTGATTGGGAAATTGGGATGGGAGTGTCGGAGACAGTGCGATTGGCACAGGACAGAGCGGAGTTTAGGGCTGTTGTACATAGGGTCGCTATGAGTCACAGGCGACTCGACGGTACATAACAACAACAACAACAACCTGGCTGTAGGTTTCTCAGGATTCTTTGAAGACTGTTAATATTGTGGATTAGGGCTTTCTTCAGTTTTTCCTTGCTTTTATCTAGATTGGTTCACAATCCTTCATTTTACTTCTAAGTCCTGGATACAACTTGATTGAGTTGGTTTTTGTTTACAGTGTGAGGTGTGGTTTTTGTTTAAGTTTTCTACAGATGATTTTTCAAATTTGCCAACACCATTTGTTGAAGACTTCCATTTCCCCACTTAATTGATCTCATCTCCAATCAAAGATCAGTTGACCATAGGTAGATGGGCTGATTTCTGGATTCTCAATTCTTTTCCACTGACCTATGTTTGTGTTGCTTTATCAATACCATGCTGTCTTGACCACTATGGCTGAGATCAGGAAGTAGAATACCTCCTACCTCGTGTCTCTTTTGCAGTAGTGTTTTGCTTATTTGAGGTTTCTTTTCACAGCAAATAAAATTGGAAATTGACTTTTTCATCTCGTTGAAGAATGCAATTGGTATCTGTATTGGGATTGCATTGAATACGTAGATTGCCTTTGGTAGAATTGTCATTTTCACTATATTGAATCTTTCTATCCATTAGCATGGCATACTCTTCCATTTCTCCAGATCTTTTTGTTTCTAGTAATTACATTTTGTATTTTTCATTGTATAAGTCTTTTGTGTCTCTAGTTACATTTGCTCCCAATTGTTTAATCTTGTTATTGCTGTTGTCATTGTCATGTGCCGTTGAGTCGTTTGCGACTCATAGCAACCCTATGCACAACAGCCCTAAACCCTGCTCTATCCTGTGCCAATCGCACTGCCTCCGACACACCCATCCCAATTACCCCAGTTACCGAATCAATCCATCTCATAGAAGGTTTTTCCCTCCTTTGCTGTCCCTCCACCCTCCCAAGCATGATGTCCTTCTCCAAGGACCCATCCCTCCTGGCAACATATCCAAAATGTGTCAGACGAAGCCCCAGAATCCTTGCCTCCAAGGAGTTGCTTGGTTTAATCCTCTCCAGGATGAATTTGTTTGTTTTCTTGGCTTTAGCTATCAAAATTGGTATTGTTTTTCTTGTTGTTTTTTTATGTGCCGTAGAGTCGCTTGCGACTCACAGTGACCCTATATTCTCTTTGTCACTATGGAGAAATCCAACTAATTTTTGTATTTTGATCTTGTACCCTGCAATTTTGCTGAATTGGTAGACTATGTCTAATAGTTCTCTCATTGAAATCTTTAGGATTTACTAAGTATACTATCATATTATCTGCAAGTAGATATAGTTTTATATATCTTCCTTGCCAATTTGTATACCTCTTTTTTCCTTGTCTTGCCTGATTGCTTTTGCTAATACTTCAATACAATTTTGTTTTGTTGTAGTTGTTGATTGCTGTCAAGTTGAGTACAACTCCTAATGAACCTACCAAAAAAAGGCCTGAAGACTTTCTATTCTATCATCATTTCTTAAAGTTTCTAAGAGGCATGTTGTTTAGGAAGTGGATGCCACTCTTGTCTTCAATACAATAGGAGAGGTGAATTAAATTCCAATTGAATAGGAGAGGTGATAGTGGGCATCCTTGTTTAGTTCCTGTTCTCAAGGAAAATGGCTTAATCTCTCTCCATTGAGAAAGATACTGGCTCTTGGTTTTGCATATATACTTTCCACTATGTTGAGGAAATTCCTCTCTACTCCTATTTTGTTGAGTACTTTATTCAATAAGGGCTGTTGTATTTTGTCAAAGGCCTTTTCTGCATCGATTGATAGAATCATATGGTTCTTGTTCTTTGCTTTGTTGATGTGATGAATTACGTTGTCTTTCATATGTTGAACCCTCCTTGCATATCTGTTATGGATATCATTTGGTCAAGATGAACCTTTTTTTTTTATGTTCTGTTGGATTCTGTTGGCCAGGATTTTATTGAGGACTTTTGCGTCTATGTTCATGAGAGATATTGGCTTATTATTTTCTGTTATGTCTTTACCTGACTTTGGTATAAGGGATATGTTTGCTTCATGGAATGAGTCTGTAAGTATTTTCTTTTCCTATTTTTTAAAAATACTTCATGTAGAATCAGTGACAGCTGTTCTCTGAATGTTTGATAAAATTTACTAGTAAAACCATCTGGTCCAGAGCTTCTTTTAGATGGAAGTTATTTTATGACCTTTTCAATTTCTTCTTTTGTAATGGATCTGCTGAGATGTTCTACTTCAGTCTGTGTCAATTTGGGGAGGTCATGACTTGCTAAGTATTTGTCCATTTCCTCTAGGTTTTTCATATTTGTTTGAGTATAGTTTTTCATAATATTTCAGCATTAAACTTTTTAATCAACCTTCAGTTGATTCCATTGTGACTTTGACCATTTCATTTCTTATTCAAATAATTTGTGTCTTTTCTTTCTTGTCCTTATTTTAGATTTTCTAGTGGTTGTCAGTTCTATTGACTGTTGTAGAACTAACTTCTGGTCTTGTTGATAGTTTGAATTGTTTTTTCTGTTTTCTATTGCATTTATTTCTACCCTAATTTTTATAATTTCCTTTCTTTTAGAGGTTTTGGGGGTTTGTGGGTTTTGTTAGTTTGTTTCCTATTCTTTTTCTACTTGTTCAAGGTGTTGGGTTAAATAATCAATTATCATTTTTTCTTCCTTTGTAATGTGTTTGTGTAATGCTATGAACTGACCTCTAAGTATTGCTTTTGCTGTATCCCAGAAGTTTTGGTAATGTGTGTTTTCATTCTCATTTGTTTCAATAAACTTTTTTTTTCTTTCTTTTTTTTCTGTTACCCACTCATTTTCAACCAGGGTGTTGTTAAGCTTCCAGGTGTACTGGGTTATTTTTTTTTTCTGCTTTGTCCACTTGTTGATTTCTAGTTTTGTAGTCCTGTGGTATGGAAAAGGTTTGCATTATTTCTGGTTTTTATACTTTATTGAGGCTTGTTTTGTGGTCTGAGATGTAATTGATCCTTGAGAATGTTCTATCCCTTCTGGAGAAAAATGTGTTCTGATCTTTTGGGTGCATTAGTCTGTACATATTATATATATATATATATATATATATATGTGTGTGTGTGTGTGTGTGTGTGTGTGTGTGTGTGTATAAAATCTAGTTGGTTGATTGTGGAGTTTAATTCTTCAGCATCTTTGTTGGGTTTCTTTCTGGTAGTTATATCTTTTCTTGAAAGTGTATTGAAGTTCCCTACTACTATAGTGGTGTTGTCTATTTCTTTTTTTATTTTATGTTTGTTCTATTTCTTATTTTATGTTCATACTTGTTTTGTATATTTTGGAGGTCTATCTTTTGGCCTTGTGGTAAGAAGCTGTACTGCAATTCAGATGGAAGAAGCTGTACTGCAATTCAGATGGCATGTGGTTTGAATCCACCAGCTGCTCTGTGGGAGAAGAATGGGCAATCTTTTCCCATACAATTAACTTCCTCTGAAAACCCACCAGAGGTTCAACTATGGGTCAATTCCAATTTGACAATGTACAACATCAACAGCATCATTCGGTGCATAGATATTAATTATGATTATGTCTTTTTGTTTTATTGATACTTAGAACATTATATAGTGTTCTTCCATGTCATCTGTGATAGTTTTTACACTGAAATCTATTTTATTGATGATTAATATTGCTATCCCTTCTTTTTTCTGTTAACCATGTGCTTGGTATATTTTTTCTCCCACACTTTGATGTTTAGTCTCTGTCTATCTTCTCTTTTAATGTATGTTTCTTATAGACAGCTTACTGATGAGTTTTACGTTTTTTAATCCAATCTGCTACTCTTTTCCTCTTCACTGGTGCATTTAAACCACTCACATTCAGTGTAATTATTGAAAGTCAATGTTTTGCTTGTGTCATTTTGAACCCAAATGGATTGGGTTCAATCAATCTTTCTGGTTTTCTCTCTTCTCTGACCCTCCATCTATCAAAGCATAATGCCCCTTTTAAACATTCCTGAAGTATATGACATCTAACAACATTCCCAAAGTATATGAGACATAGCTTTGTCATCTTTGCCTTCAAGGAACATTCTGTCTGGATTTTCTCCAAGACTATCTGTTTCCTCTTTTAGTAGTCCATGAGATATTCAGTACCCTTTTCCAACACAATAGCACAAAGGCATCAATTTTTCTTCTCTCATGCTTATTCATTGTTCAGCTTTAAAATGCATAGCAAGTAATTAAAAAGCACCATGGTTTGGGTCAGGCACACTATAGTCTTCGAACAAACATCATTATTCCTCAATAATTTGGAGAGGTACCTGACTGCAGACTTTCCCAGACTGTACACCTCCTGATCTCCTGTCAAATGGTACCAAAGTTTTTGATTGTAGATTCAAATAAGATGAAATTGTCGACAGTTCAATGCAGTGGTGAGAACTTCTGTCTCCTTAATGTTTAGATGTAATCCATATTGATGTCCATATTCCTTGATGTTCTGTAGCAAGCACTCCAAGTCCTCTTCACTTTCAGAAAGTTAGGGTGTGCCATCTGAGTAACTCAGGTTGTTGATGAGTTTTTCTCTGATTCAGATACTCTTTCTTCTTCATAAATTCTGGCTTCTCCAAACATCTGTGTTATTGAATGCAAGGGGTTCTTTCTGTAGTGAGTTGGCCTCAAAAACTGTCTCTCTGTCTGGGAGTGGTCATTAGGCTTTCAAACCAGGGTGAGACACCAACTGACTCACTAATGCACTTTGGTCAGTAAAATAAAAGAATTTCTACATTTGAAAAAAAAAATCATGCACAGATACCAGTAAACAGGCAACCTATAAGCTAAGAATAGCTGAGAAAAACAGGTTTTGGAAAGATAAGAGTTATTTCAGTACTTCCTTTCCTGGTAAACAGGCAGATTAAGTTACAATTTACATATGACTGGGAAAAACAGCTTCAAAGAGGTAACTGCTGATCTAGGAGATGCATCTCTTCTCCTGGTAGACAGACAAACTAAACCACTTTACTTGACTAAAGAAAGGAAGCTAAGAATTCAAAGGCCAAGTAACTAGTTTTGGAGACTAGAGAAAACTGATGTCAGTTTTATAACTATATAACTATAGTTTTATAACTGATACATATAGAGAGAATTCTGAACTTATTAATAACACCCCATCATCTGCATGCTTTGTTCAGCATGCAGAATGAATAGTTATGGAGAAAGCATATAATCTTGACACACTCCTGTTTTTAAACTATTCAGTGTTGTTTGTTCTATTTAGACAACAGCTTCTTGGTCTAGGTATAGGTTTTGCATAAGCACAAATAAGTGTTCTGGGATTCACATTCTTCTCAATGTTAGCAATAATTTGTTGGGATCCACACAGTCAAATACTGCACATAATCAATAATGCACAAATAGACATTCTTGTCGTATTCTCTGCTTTAGCCAGGATCCATCTGACATCGAAACTGATATTCCTGGCCTCCCCTCCTATTTCCTTCCAAGGAGGGAGGTCTGTTTGGGGGCGTAACTTTCTAATAAATCTGTCTTTACTGTTTTTACCCTCATTTCTGCATCTTTGTGTTTTTCTTCTTGTCCCTATGCTCTAATAAAAAGCATTGGCTTACAGTTTAATGTTCCATGCATTAAAATCTGCTCTCCCAAGAAACACTAAAATTACTGTACACTATACTTCCCTCACACTTATGCATTGTACCCTCCTCTAGTTTCTTCCACCTGGTATAATTCTTTTGCCTGTGTGAGAAGGACAAACATTGATTACAAGACAGCTCTTAGGTAGAAGAAACCTGGGGTAATTTGAGAGGACAAGTTTTGTACCATCAGCAAGTAGACCCAAACATCTAATTGGCCCTAAGTTCTACATTATGCAGATGGCTTTACAAGAAGCCATTTTATTCAAGCATGCCTTCTAACCCTATGCCTTGTCAACCCACTTACTATAGTACTAAAAGCATTTAGGGACTCATAAAAGTAGGGCCATGGAGAAATTCAAAGCCCCTGTAGGTAGGACAATGCCTAATTCCAGCATGAAGCAGTTAAAATGGTCATCATCCAAATCCCTAAAAGATTTTAGGGGCTTGAACTCTCCAGGGGGGAATGTTAGAATTACAATTAAATAAAAAAATACACAAAAGTTTGTGCCTCAAAAAGTAAGCCATCAAGAAACCAATATTGACACATATAAAATTGGTATGTTAGTTGCATGAGTGATGTCAGAAGTATACTGGACATTTGGGTGCATGAATGACACCAGGGGACAAGAATCAGAATGAGAACCACCCACTAACATTTGAACTCACTGTGTCATCGTTTTATTGGCCTAAACTCCAGTCTCAATGCCCAACCAGAAAAGGAGACCATAAATAGGGTCTCATTTCACAAGTGCCAGGCTTTCCCTCAATATTTTCTTTGAGGGAGGGAGGTTTGTCCATGTAACAGTCTAATAAATTTGTCTTTACTATTTTACCCTAAAAAAATTTCCTTGGTTCCAACTTCTCTTGTGAATCCCACTTGAACTGGCAATTCTCTTTCAATGTAGAAATCTAGCTGTTAATTTAGGATCTTCAATAATATTTGCTTGCATGTGATAATAAAGATACTATTTGATAATTTCCACATTCTTTTGGATCACCTTTATTTGGAATGGGAACAAATAAGGATCTCTTCCACTTAGCCAGCTAGGAAGCTGTCCTCCAATTTTCCTGGCATTAACTGATGAGCACATCTAGAGCTGCATCTGTTAATTGAAACATGCCAATCGGTATCCTATTGATTCCTAGGACCTTATTTTTTTGCCAGTGCCTTCAGTACAGCTTGACTTTCTTTCTTAATTAATATGGGTTCTTGATTACGTGGTACTTTCTGAAATATTTCAATGGTCCCCAATTATTTTTTGGTACAGAGACTTTGTGTATTCCTTCCTTCTTTTTCATTTGTTTTATTTTTATCAGTTTATTTAGAAAAAAATTAAAATTAACATGAGCAAATGAGATACCTCAGTGTTACAACAGAGTATGGAAATGCCTAAGAATAGTCAGTTTGATCTTTAAATACAAAATAACCTCATGAGCACCCAATATACAGGTTTCATCTGAGTACAAATTTATTAGATGAATAGTAAAGGTTGTCTATTTGATGATTTATCTAACTACATACAGTTTTGCAAGACTAAAAATTATAATTTCTCATCAGTTGAAAATGTGAAACTATTGCATTGTACATACAATGTCCAAGGACAATGGTGGTTTTTGCAGGAGATATTTTAGATTGTACTTGTGAGGGTGTTGGGGTGTGTATGTGTGAATCACCTCTATGATCATGATATAAAAAAAATTATACTTAGTATAAATTTGATTACAATTTTCTCCTGAAATCCCTATTCTTTTCATATATTTTTCCTATTGTTGTTGTTAAGTTCTGTCAAGTTGAACATGACTCATAGTGACCCTATGAAAAACAGACCTGAACCCTGTCCTCTGTTCCTCTAGGTTCATAGAGTTTCCAAAGGAATGTGGTTTAGGAATTGGATGCTACTCCTGCTTCCAAACCTGAACAACCAATCTGGGAACTCCACCAAACACTGTCCACTATGGATAACCATTATGGCATTTGACACACCAGTGGCACAGCGTTCAGCATCACAGCAACCTCAAGTTACTTCAGTACAGCAAATGGACAGATCAGTGCCATACCACTTAGAAGAATGTTTGTCCCAAACACAATTAGCATCAGGCCTGAGGGTGGCAGGCCCAAGGGCCCAACAGTTTTCTAGATACAAGTCCTGCTCACCAGGAACTGGTTGACTCTAAACCATGAGGCTTCCAGCCCCACAGCTCATTGTTAGCTAAATCCAGCAAATCTTTTCAGCTCACACCTGATTCTGAATGAAAAAACCAACCAAACAATCCACACCAGACCTTCATTAAGACAACAGAAACCACCTTCCAGAATCCAACCATTCACAGATGAGAGGACTAGTACACTGAAGGTTACTATTACATATAGGTAAATTGAAAAAAACAACAACAACCAAAACCAAATGAACAGTAACCGTCTTTGCACACAGGCTCAGAACATAGTACAGTGAGATGAAGGCAGATGTCACAAACGTTAGCAAATAGGATCTAGTTTCTTCCACTCAAGATGGAGTTCCAAGATTTTTTCTGGGTTTGGTTTTGGTGGAGGTGTTTTTTCATTTGGTTGGGTGTGTGTGTGTGTGTGTGTGTGTGTGGTTTTTTTAAAATAAAAACGATACACATTATGAGGGAAATTAACACATATGCTAATATGTCTATTTCTCATTTACATACCCACACGAGTTCCTTGAGTCACTGTTGTTGACACTCTCATATCAGGATAGGTCACAGTGCTGCCCTGAGGGAGCTAAAAGGGAGCTTTCGGGGCTGGGCTTCCACGTGGGGAAATAATTAGGAATCCTTTAGAAATAAAATGGCTACAGATGATATACAGATAAAGCTGCAAACCAGGCTGGGGCAATTGATTGTACTTGAACATGCTCTCTTGGTCCCTATCTGCCAGGTGGTGCATGGAGTGGTAACTAAGTCATGCCTATGGCTTGGTAGATGTTGGCCACTTCCATCTTCTTTTAATGATTCCTGGGTCATTCAAAATTTTGCCCAAAGTATCTTTCAGTTTGCAATGCAAGGGTTAAGTTTGTCAGTTCTTCCAGCTTGAAAAATGCCAAGCAGTTTCTTCCCTTTTTATTCTCTAATTGTAGATCTCTACTCATTCCATTATAAAACTTTGCCTTCATTTCTTGAGCTGCCCTTTGAAATCTTCTGTTCAATTTCCTTACTTCAATGTCTCTTCCATTTGTATTGGCTTCACAACACTTTATTTTCAGACAGAGTGTGAAATTTTCAATCTATTCTGACATCCATTTTGGTTTTCTCATTCTCCTCTCTCTTTGTAATGACCTTTTACTCTCTTCATGGATGATCTCCTTAATCTCCCATTTATCTTGTGTTTCATCTTTTGTATTCGATGACTCAAAGTTATTTGTAAGATTATGTTTAAATTCAAGTGGGATAGACTCAATGCTGTGTTTTGTGTCTGGTGTCCATTGTCCATTGTTTTAATTGTCTTCAGGCTTAATTTGGACAGTCCCATGCGTGAAAGTCTGTTTCATGCTGAAACTGGCCTGGTTTTGACTGGTATTGAGCTTCTCCAATGATTCTTTCCACAGATGTAATAAATCTGATTGCTGTGCAGTACATCAAGTGAAGTCCGTGTATAAAGTCACCGTTTGTGTGGTTTTTTTTTTAAATAAAACAGATATTTGCAGTGAATAAATATTGAGAATACAAAATTCAGCTATTCTATTTCAAGTCTCTTTTTTATCACCAAGTCGTTTGCTCCTATTAAAACGGCACCTGTCTGAAAGTTTAGTTTGCTAGGTTAACATGTGGATTTCTGTGATGCTGTGATGCTAAGGCACTAGTGTGTGAAATGCCAGAAGGGCCACCCATGGTTTCAGCAGAGCTCCCAGATGAAGGCAGACTAGAAAACAAGATTGGCCGTAGGCATTTAGAAAACCTGTGAACAATAAAGCAACATGAGTAGCTGTAGTATTAGTGATCAGGCCCAGATTGGAAGTCAATCAAAATGAGGAGAAACAGCTGCAAAAATGCTTTAATAATTGGAATGTAGAATGTGTAAAAATATGCGCACAGGATCACTGAAAGTTGCCAAACGTGAAATGGAACACAGGAATGTCAACAGACAACATTCAAGGCATTACTGAGATGAGATGAATTGGCATTGGCCACTTTGAATGAGACAATCAAATGATATTGATAATAATATGCTGCTGTTGTTGTTCTTGATTGCTGTCAAGTTGAGTGTGACTCTTAGCAACCCTATAAACCAAAGGCCTGAAGCCTTTCTTTAACTATCATCATTTCTCCAGGTTCATAGAGTTTCTGGAAGCATGTAGTTTAGGAAGTGGATGACTCTCCTGCTTCCAAACCATTCTTAAACTGGGAGCTCCACAAAACACTGTTCACCGTGGGCAGCCATCAATAACATACTATGACAGTTTGGAAGCGGGAGTGGCATCCACTTCCTAAGTAACATGCCTCCAGAAACTCTATGAACTTTGATAAACGTCAATAGTTGTAGAGGGGCTTCAAGCCTTTTGTTCATAGGGTTGTTATGAATTGTGCTCGACTCAAAGGCAATCAACCAGAACAACAATGAAAAACTGAGGAAGAAGAGTGTTGCATTCATAATGAAAAAGACAATGTCAAGTTCTATTCTGAAATGCAATGTTGTAAGTGGTAAGATTCTATCCACACACATATAGAGAAGACCTGTTAATACGACTATTATTCAAATATATGCACCAACACCTAAAGCCAAAGAGAAGGAAATGAAAGACTTTTACCAAATTTTACTGTCCGAAATTGGCTAAATGTGAAATCACTATACATAATGATAATTGGTAACTAGAATGCAAAATTGAAAACAATGGAAAAAAAGAAGATTGGTAGGTAGAAAATATGGACTTGGTGACAGAAAAAAGAAAATGCCTCAAATTCATTGCTGCTAGGACTCATTGCTAACTCTCCAGAGTTTTTGGAGGTTGCAAATCTTTCTCCTGTGGAGCCAATGATGGATTCCAACTGCCAGAGAGGTGGGGTCTTTTGATTAGCAGACCAACTCTCTAAAGGTTACCACCAGAGTACCTTAGTGTCCTGGATTATTTTTGTGTACTGTGGATGATTTTAATCTTCGGCCCCCAGGCCAGTTTTAATTGGTTTTGGTCAAACATTCTCCTAAGTGGCATAGCACTAGTCTGTCCATTTGTTGTATAGATGTAACTCATGGTTGCTGTGGTGCTAAACACAGTGAAACTGATGCGTCAAATGTGATAACGGTTACCCATGGTGGACAGTGTTTGGTGGAGCTCTCCAATGAAAACAAACTTGGAAGCAAGAGTGGCATCCATTTCTGAAAAGGCTTGCCTTCAGAAATGCTACAAACCTGGAGAAACGACCAAAAGTTATACAAGTTGTACAAGAGTTCAGGTCTTTCGTTCATAGGGTCGCTATGAGTTGTCTACGACTCGACAACACTTAACAACAACAACTGTCAAGTTGTAACTAACCCATAGCTGGCCATCTGTTTAATGGATTTCACCTCATTGTCAAAGGTTAGTTTACCACGTTGTTGTTGTTGTTTTTAAGTACCATCAAGTCATATACAACTTATACTGACCCAATGAACAAAAGACCTGAACCCTATGGTAGGTGGGTAAATTTACTCTTAATTTTTCAGCTGAAACCTTGTAGGCAAGAAAGTAATGGGATAACATATATTAAATTCTGCAAGAAATGTTGCTAAGCATTTTTTAAAAGATAAATAGGAAAGAAAGAAAAAGGAAATAAAGTAATACTAAAGAAAAAGGAAATTAATACTTGTAAGCCTATTAAGATTGAGACATAACAGGTAAATGAAAATGAATTAGCCACCATGAGAAGATCAATTTGTTAGACAAAACTAATGGCTGTGCATGCATGCCTCATCATCTAGTCAGCTGTAGGAGGTCTAGTTTGAAGATACTATTCCCTGCTTTCTAGGTAAAACACTACCCTTTCTATTTTCAATTCATTATAATGTCAATATCTAGAGACTAAATACTATATGGACAAATATACACAAGCATGCCAATTTTTACAAGTTTGGGGATGTTTTTTAAAATGAAAAGCTGATATAAGAATTGTATTTTGAAAATGAGGCATTTAAAGAATGAAACAGACTTCAAGTCTTCATTTGCTAGGGAGTCAATTCCACCTTCCATTAATCCCCTGGGTGTCAAAGTAGAAACATGCTCCATAGGGCTTTAAATGACATTTTTTTTTCCCCAAAAAGAGATCCAGCCCTTTCTTCTTATGTGACTTTAGGTGAACTAGACTCTCAAATCTTCCAGTAAACACCCAAAGGCCTTATTAACCGTTTGGTCTATGCTGGGATTCCTACCGAAATTTCCAGTTGTTGTTGTCGAGTTCATTTCCACTCAAGTTAGTCCCAACTGTACAGAGTAGAACTGCTTTGTAAGGTGTTCAAGGCTGTTGTTGTTGTTGTTTGATGCCATCGAGTCATAGACGACTCATAGTGACCCTATGAACGAACAGCCTGAGCACTGTTCGTACATAGAGTTTCCGGAGGCAAGCCATTTAGGAAGTGGATGCCGCTCCTGCTTCCAGGCTTGATAGTGTTTTTAAAGTAGATCTCTAGGCCTGTCTTCTAAGGAGTTTCTGGTGGGTTTAGGCACCAAGCTTGCAGCTATTTGCGTACTTAACAGGAAAGGCAAAGAAAGATATAGGCCATTGCTGATGGTCAGAGAGGTCTATTTGAGCTCTTAGTCCACAAACCAGCCAAGCAGATTTATGCTCATAATCTAAGTTCTTAAACACAATTGCCACCTACTGATGTGCCCGGCAGTGTGATTTCTCAGTATATGTTAGCAAATTGACTTTTACTTTACACTTCCATCACACACACACACAAGCCTGGGCATCATGAGCTGTTTCCAAGGCTAATTAACTACTGAAAGAGCAAAAATCCTCACATTCTTATAAAGTAACTCTTGATGTCATGAAAAGGTCATGGTTTTTCCAATCACATAGACCTAGTTCTGACTATACCACTAACAAGGTGCCAGGTCCTGAGCAAATTGTATGCCCTTATCTGTAAAGCAATTGTGAGGACAATTCAAAACAAAAAGCCTACCTATGAAATTTTTGTAATATTGCAGATATACAGAATAAAAGCAAATTCTTTCCTATTTAAAAAAAAAAGTGAGGAAGCAGTCTTCTAGTCTCAGGGGACTGGTTAACTTTTCCTGTAAAGTGCCATAATAATAAATATGTTCGGTTTTGCCAGACCTTATAGTCTCTGCCAGTTACACAAGTTTGTTGCTGTTGCACAATAATGGTCATAATTTCTAAAAGAAAAAAAGCATTATTAATAAAACTTTGTAAAACCACGCAGTAAGCAGGAGTTGGAAGCAGTGCTTCCTGAATATGGATGCAAATTACCTGAGGTCCTTGTTACAAAACAGATTCAGATACTCGACGTCTGTATAAGTACTTGTTTCCACATTTCTAACAACCTTTTAGGTGCAATGCTGATGTTGCTGGTTGCTGGATTCAAGAAAGTGTACAAATAAGGAAATCTGGGGACCTTTCTGACCTCCAATATTTATATCATTTGACTGCTTAGGTGAGTTACCAGGGTCTCAAATTTAGTTTAAGAATATTTTTTACCAGTGCTTCTATTTCTTTGATCATCTATAACACTGTCTTGTGCTTTAATTTTAGTGAATCAGAGGAACTATTCTCTGTTGAGACCCCATGTCATTCTGTCTCTCACTTCAGTAATAAATGAATCTTCAATTAATTCAATAGGGTTGTACTGGAATTCCTCGTACTGGGAACTGGCCAAAATGTCACATTTTCATCACCTGCTGACTTTTTAGTGATACAGGGCTTTAACGTACACTAGTAGTAATGGTTTCCTATGACAACTTTCTGGGCTATTTATAAGGATGTCATTTTATAAAACTAGAGAATGAAGCACCAATAAACAAGAAGTATTTTACAAAGGATGGATGTTAATTGGCATTGTCCAATGCTGAGTTTAAAAGGACTTTGTCAAGCAGGCACTGACTGCCTCACTTTTTGAGTACAAAATCTCTTTCTCTGAAGTCATAACAATTGTGACTTTTGAATCATGCTATCTTCCTGGGAGCCAATCCCTATCTCTACAGAGAGCTGGAATATAAACCCCAAATGTAACTCTATATTCTAGTAATTCTCATTCCAAGTAACTCCAGTACAATACTCCAAAATTAATCCGCTTTCAAGCTGAAGCTTAAACTGAAATGGGAAGTGCCATAAATATCCTCTGGTTAATAAGATGTTCTAGTCTGCTATAGCAGCCTGATCTCTTGAGTTTATTTTGGATATGGTTGAGCCTTCCAGCTTAGAGATGTTCTTAAAACAAAAATGGTATCATTGTAAGGTCAGATCAAAACGTAAAATACCCAGAGAGATAAAAGAACGCAATTTTCGATTTTTTTTCATCCTAGACTCAAAAACCCTGATAAACGTTTCAAGTTTTTCTATTAGCAAAATTGTCTTTAAAATGAACGTAAGTCCTTTTTGCTGCAATATAAACCCATCTCTTTTCTGATTTTAAATAGCTGCCAAACACTACATACTCAGCAACAATTAGTTTGAATTAACCATAAAAGGCTCCTGAAAGGCACTTTTTTCCCAGAGGTTTGGATGGAGATGTTGGGCAGGGTGGAAGAACCAGGAAATATGGCTTGAAAACCTAGTCATTTGTCTTTACGAGGAAAGTGCTAAGATAGAGAGAATGACTACTTGAGAATAATTTATGTGTATTTTGATTTGCCCTTGCCTTACACAGAAGTATTTTTCCACTTCACTTTTATTTTATATAGATTTGCATAAAAAAATTAATATACATTTTGTATCATTCATGTTCATTGTATTTCACACACACCTATATTCACATTTTGTGTCAAAGGATCACTCATATACATTGTGTTTTATAAAATTAATCACCATTGATCTATACTTATAACACACACCACTCTCCAAACTCTGTTATCCGAGTGATTTTTCTCCCCTTTCCACTCTCTCCCCTCTGATCTCCTCACCTTCCTATTTTTTAATTATTTACTTAATAGTTAGCTTTCTATTTTTATAATAATGATTTTTTAAAAAAATAAATTTTCATGAACATTTACAGAGACTTAGGGTTTCCAGTCATTCATTGCTGCACTTTCCTCCCTACCCAGACCCTCCCCCTAATTTACTCTTCTCCTTGAAAAGAAAAAGAAAACCTCTTTCATTGTTATGCAATCTTCCCCCCACCAAGTCCACTCCACTATGCAGCCTTCACTCTAGACTTCTGTAATGACAGGAATACCCATTTATATGTCCCTTTTAAACATTTTTCTTCCTCATTTACTTCAATACAATATACATCATTCCTCCCCTCCTTTTCTGTCTTCCCTCAACTCTGATGTCAGTCCCAATTTACTACCGTGGCCCTATGCAATATTTGTACTTTCACTCAGCATAATGTCCTCCAGGGTCATCCATTTTGCATAGTATTTCATGAGTTCCTTGTTTTTCAATGCTGCATAGTATTCCATTTGTGTGAATATACCAGAATTTCTCTATCCATTCATTTGCTGATGGGCACTTGGGTTGTTTCCAGCTCTTTGCTATTGCAAACAAAGCTGCAATAAACATGGGTGTGCATATATTTACTTGGGTGGCAGTTCAGGTTTCTTTAGGGTAAATTCCCAGAAGTGGAATTGAAGGGTCAAATGGTATTTCTATTTGCAACTTTTTGAGAAAGCACTATACAGCCTACCATAGTGGTTGCACCATTTTACACTCCCACCAACAGTGAATAAGGGTCCCAGTTTCTCCACAACCTTACCAGCATTTGATGTTTGCTGTTCTGTTAAATATTGATATTCTTACTGTAGTGAGATGAAAAATATGGAATGCTTCATTAATTTGCATGTCATCCTTACGCTGTTTCATTCCAGTTTTAGTATATGGGCTGCTGAAGCAAGCATTATAATAATGATTTTGTATGGTGTTAGTCCTTAGGAGACTGAGTTAGTTCACTCAACATAATGTTCTCTATACGCTCCCACAGTACATGTTGTTATTGTTTTGTTGTTATGTACCATTAAGTCACCTGTGACTCATAGTGACCCTATATATAATAGCTCTGCACCCTGCCTTATCCTGAGCCAGTCTCACTGACTTCGACACACCTAATTCCATTGCCCCATTTACCATGTCTATTCATCTCATCCAGTGCCTTCCCCTTCTATGGTGTCTCTATTATATTCTACAAAATCATTACCCCTTCTGTGAATATACCATAATTTCACAATCTAGTCATTTGCTGATGGACGTATGTGCTGTTTTCATATTCTTACTATTGTAAATAACATTGCTATGAGCATAGGTATAGAAATCTCTGTTCATGTCTTAGTTTTATTTTCCTTGGAGTATGTTCCTAGCAGTACAATAGCTTGGTCATATGGAATTCCTATGTTCAGCTTTTTAAGGAAACACCAAACTACCTTCCAGAATGGTTGCATCATTTTACAATCCAATCTCTCCACATCCTACCCAATATTTATTGCTTGCTGGCTTGTTGAATTTTGCAACTGCTGCTAAAGTGAGATAGTATCTTCTTGTGGTTTTGATTTGCATCTCTGTGACTACTAGTGATTTTGTTCAAGTTTCTATTGGCTGAGTGTCTTCCTTTGTAAAAAATCTTTTGATGTCTTTTGCCCATTTTTTTATTGAGTTATCAGTCTTTTCCTTGTGGAGGTCCTGTACTATTCTGTAAATTTTCATTATGAGACCCTTGTCTGAGATGTCATTGTCAAATATTTCTTTCCTAGTCTGCAATTTTTCTTCCAACTCAATGGAAAATATTTCTGAAACACAAAGGGACTTAATTTTTAGAGGTTCCATTTGTTGATTTTGTCCTTTCCTGGTTATGTGTTAATGGTTGGCTACCCAGTGGGGACTGAGAGTGGGGTGGAGCTCCCCGATTAAACAAGCTTGGAAGGAGGAGTGGCATCCACTTCCATAATAGCTTGCATCCAGAAACCCTATCAACCTGGAAAGAGGATGAAACTCTCCTTCATAGGGTGGCTATGAGTCGCCTGCAACTCGATGGCACTTAACAACACAACAACATTTATACCATAGGGTAGGCATTTTAAGTTTAGTCTCATTTTGTTTCTTATGATCTTTATGGTTTGGGGCTTTACCTCTAGGTCTCTCATGCACCTTGAGTTGATTTTTGTTTATGGTGTGAGATGTGAATCTTGCTCCAGCTTTCTTCAGATAGAAGTCCAGTTTTGCCAGCATTATTTGTTGAAGAGACATTTCCCCATTTGATAGTTTTTGTTTCCTTGTCAAATACCAGTTGACCATAGATTTTTAATTTTTCTTTTTTTTTAAATTAATAATTACATGCAAATAAATTAAAAAAACCCCAAAGGTATGTGAATAGTTAAATTGAAACCCAATTTTCTCTGTATATTTTCATTAAAATTCCAGTGAAAAGAATACATTTAATATATTTTTTATTAGTAGTAATTTTAATGAAAATTTACAGAGACTTTGGATTTCCATTCATTCACTGTTGCACTTTTCTCCCTGCCCACCCCAGGTTTTCAATTCTATTCTATTGATCTATGTGTCTGTCATTGTACCAATACTATGCTTTTAGTTATTATAGCTGTCTAGTCTATGTGTGTTGCCAATGTCAGATGGATCTTGGCTGAAAGCAGAGTACTACAGAAGTGTCTCTCTGTGTTTCACTCATTATGCAGAGACATTTGTCAGTGTGCATCACAACATACTGTGGCTCACCTTGAAAAGAATGGGAATCCCCAAACACTTGATTGTGCTCATGTGACATCTATGCTTGGACTAGGAAGCAGTCTTCCAAACAGAGAAAGAAAATACAGCATAATATCAGGAAAGGAGTGTGTCAGAGATGCGTTCTGTCTCCATATCTTTTCAATCTATATGTGGAACAGATCACCTGGGAGGCTGGGCTCTATGAGGAGGAATGTGACAACCTGCATTACACAGATGGCACAACCTTGCTTATTATTGAAACTGAGGAGGACCTAAAGTGTTTGCTGCAGAAGTTCAAGGACTGTAGTCTTCAATATAAACTGAAGGTAAACATCAAGAAGACAAGAATTTTCACCACTGGACCAATTGGCAGCACCATGATAGATGGAGAAGAGATTGAGGTGGTTAACAATTACAGCATGCTTGGTTCCACAATCAACACTTTTGGCCTCAGCAATCAGGAAATCCAAAGATGAATTGCATTAGAGAAATCTGCTGTCAGGAATCTCTTCAAAGTGCTAAAAAGCAACCATGTCAGTCTAGAGACTAAAGAGTGCCAGCCATGGTCTTTGCAATTACTTATTATGCATCAGAGAGCTGAACAATGACACAGGATGACTGAAAAATTGACGCCTTTGAATTGTGGTGCTAGAGAAGAGTATTGAACATACTAGGTTCACCAAGACAAGAAACAGATATGTCTTGGAAAGGATGAAATCAAGCTACTTCTTGGATGCAAGAATTTTGAAGTTCCATTGCACAGACTTGGGACATGTGGCCAGAAGGGACCAGTCCTTAGAGAAGGACAACAGGCTTGGAAAGGAGAGAAAAACCTTAGATAAGGTAAATTGACACAATACCTAGGGTAACGGGGGTAGATTTTTCAGGAAGAGATTGGCTCAGGATAGGGTGAGGTTCATTGTGCATAGGGTTGATATGAGTTGCAGGTGACTCAATGATACATAACAACAATAAGCATTTTTTTAAATTAGAGAGTGCTATGTCTCTCACTTGATTTTTGTTTTCAGAAGTTTTTTACTCTTTCCTTTTCCAATAAACTTGCCAATTTCCTTTTCTCTTTGAAAAATAAGTTTGGTATCTGCATTGAGATTATGTTAAACATGTAGATTACTTTTGATAGGATTGTTGTTATCACTGTATTGAGTCTTCCTATCCATGAGCAGGAAATATTTTTCCATTTAGTTGGCCTCTTATTGTTTCTTGTAGTAGTGATTTATAGTTTTCCTTCTCATGATTTCTATGTCTCTAGTTAGGTTTATTCCCAAGTATCTTGGTTTGTGGTTGTTGTTGTTGTTGTTATGTGCCGTCGAGTCGCCTGCGACTCATAGCGACCCTATGTACAACAGCCCTTAACTCCGCTCTGTCCTGCGCCAATCACACTGTCTCTGACACTCCCATCCCAATTATCCCAGTCACTGAATCAATCCACCTCATAGAGGGCCTTCCTCTCCTGCGCTGTCCCTCTACCCTCCCAAGCATGATGTCCCTCTCCAAGGACCGGTCTCTCCTCACTACATGTCCGAAGTAAGTTAGACGGAGCCTCAGAATCCTTGCCTCCAAGGAGCCACCCGGTTTAACCCTCTCCAGGACAAATCTATTTGTTTTCCTAGCAGTCCATGGTATTCTCAGTACTCTTCTCCAGCACCACAGCTCAAAGGCATCAGTTCTATTGTAAATGATAGTGCTTTCTCAGTTCCCTTTTACATATTTTCTTTGTAACTGTAGAGAAATCCCACTGATTTTTTTATATTGATTTTATTTTTTTATATATTTATATTGCCACTTTACTACATTGATACATTCAGTCTAATAGGTTTTTGGTTGAGTCTTTGGAGCTTTCTGTTTGTACTATCATATACTCCGTATATAGGGACAGTTTTACATTCTCTTTGCTGACTTGTTGTTTTATTGTTAGGTGCCATCAAGTCAAGCACAACTCATACCAACCCTGTGAACAAAAGATCTGAACCCTGTTCTGTCCAGTGCCATCTTCACACTTCCTGACACACAAGAGCTCATTGCAGCAGTCACCACGTCAAGACTGGCTTTTCTTGACAACATGCCCAAAGTATGACAGAAGGAGTTTTATTATCCATGTCACTAAGGAGCAGCCTAATTGCACTTCCTTGAAGACAGATTGGTTTAGATTTTTGGCTATCTATGGTATACTCACTACTCTTCACCAACACCACAATTCAAAGGCAGCAATTCTTTCATTTTTCTTATTCATTGTACAATTTTCAGATTCAGATGAATCAATAGAAAATACCATGGCCTCAGCCAGGTGAATCTTATGACATTAATACTAGAAATTTCTTTTCTTTAGCACTTTAGAGAGGTTGTAGAGAGCAGATTTTTCCCTAATTCAACAGAAAATGTTTGATTTCTTATCTGCTGCTGCCATAGATGTTGAGTATGGATTTATTTAAGTGAAATGGAATCATTGATCATTTCCAACTTTTCTTCACTAATCATGTTGTTCACAGTGGTGAAGATTTTTATTTTCCTAATGTTGAGATGTAATCCATATTGAAGACTATAGTTTTTGATCTTCTTCAGTGTTTCAAGGCTTCTTTACTTTCTGCAAACCCTGTTGGGTTACGAGCATAACACAAATGCTTAATGAGCCTTCCTCCAATCTTGATGCCACTTCATTGAGTCCAATTTCTCAATTTGTTGTTGCTGTTTTAATTTTTTTATATAATTTTCTTTTTAAAAAAATAATTTTAATGAACATTTACAGATAATTTGGATTTCCATTCATTCATTGCTGCACTTCTCTACCCGCCCAGCCCTCTCCCCCCACCCCCCCAGTTCTCTCCTCTCTTTCAAAAGTAAAAGAAAGACTCTCTCCCTGGTACACAATCCCCCCACACTCCTCCCACTATCCAACTGCACTGAAACAGATGAGGGACTGAATAATTTAAAAGCTATGTATGATAGGGTATTATGGTTATCACAAGAGACCACAATTAAGGTTGCATAGTGGAATGTACTTGGGTTGTTGTTGTTTTTGTTCAGCATGGAGACTGCATAGGTCTATCATAGCTTGGACCAGGAAAGCACACTTTAATTTTCAAGCTGACATCCTTTCTCTTTAGTATTTTGAAGAAGTTAGGATCTCCCAGACTCTTCTTTCTGACACTTGGTTATGTTTGGTCAAGAGAAGAAAATTCATAGTAGTAGAGATACAAGTTCTCTTGGGGAAGACTTCAACATGGGAAGAGAACATGTCTGACACTTGAGCATTTTGTAAAGGTTATATATCTGTTGATCATCAGAGTGCAAATTTTATCAAGGACTTGAGGTTGTGATGGGGTGAAACTCAGGTTTAGTAAGACACCTATATTACAAGTGTCAGAGAGACTTCTTTAACAAATTAAAAAAAAAAACAAAAACAAACCAACTCACGGTCAAGTGTAGGGGTAAAATAAAGACGAGTCTATCTGCTAGTTATCAATTCATTGCCTCTTTCCTCTTATTCTACTTTCATTGCCTCAACTCAACTCACTGACATAAGGTTAGAACCAACTCATAGATGATCCTCCAGTGGGTTTTTGTAGGCTGTAAATCATAAGACAGGAGATTTCCCAGATTTCTGCTCCATACGTGCTGGTAGATTTGAACTGGCTGGCTGCCTTTAGGTAGGTGCACAACTCCTTCTGGACTAAGCCACCAGAGTTCTCTTCATTATCTTATTTGTGAAAATAAATCTGAGCTCCTTATATACTTTCCTTCTGTCAGTTGTCATCATGTTGTTTTGTCAGTAGAGGGCACTGGAGAGACAGTGTGAGGGAACGTGCTTTCCTCTCTTTTCCAATGTATTTGGTAGCTTGGTTCCAACAGCAGATTGTGGTTCTCTAGTAGGGCAGCTCCATCCAGCACATGGTGGCTACAGCTCTTTGAACCCAAAACAAAGCCCAGTGTCCTTCAGTTGATTCTGACTCATGGAGACCCTCCACTGGGTTTGTAGGCTGTAAATCTTTACAAGACATGATTAACTCTTCTTTCCTTAGAGATTGGTAACTTTTCAGTTAGCAGCCCAAAATATAATATACTACACCTAGCTCACTAGCACTCACTTTTACCAGCATGTGCGACTTCTCTGTCACCAGATCCCTACACTGCAGGCAGCTGCTCCAGTATCAGCTTCCTGCATTATGAGTGACTTCTCCAAGGTTCAAAGTGACCTTCTGTCATGCAATGAGCCAAGTCCTTGTGCTTTCAAGGGCTGCTCCCTCACCTTTGGAGAACTGGAGCTCTTCCTCTGATACTCTTTATCTGTCCAATGGTAGCTGTACCTGCTACCTGCTGTTCCTATATTTTTTAGAGTCTCTGTATTTCTGGTCAGTCATTACTTTATTCCTCCAGCCATCTATTAAAGTTAATAGTTATATTTCTCAGTCTTTCCCTATTCAAATCACTGTATGGTTGCATATCTTGACTGGAACCTGACTGCTATTTTCTCATTTCTATGAGTCATTAAAAAATAACTTACATCAGAGTGATTGGGACTTGCATAATTACTTTTTGTCCTATAACATAAAGCAGTCATGCAATTTGTAACATTTTCCCCCTATCAATGCACACTATTAAAAATACTACTCTCAATGAGAAATCAGATTTATTGATGTATTACTCAATTATAGGGCTCAATTCAGAAAGCTCCTTCAAATCCATGGCTTGAAACACAACACCAGAGCCAAATGACTTCACTATGCAAACCACTTTGGATAACATGATATCAGCTTTAGCAAAGTAAGTTCATTTCCTTTCTTTGTCTAATGGCACTTATGTCTCTATATAAACTCTACAGGCCTTTGCATTGCCCTCTGCCATCTTCTGCCTTTAGGAACAGGTAAACTTGGGCTTATTTTTTTAAAAAAATCTATGTTCTTGTGAGAATTACTAAGTGTAGTCAGCGATACTACCAATCCAAATGTGGTTGACTCTAATCCACAGCCCTCAGGGCTGTCTTTAATTGTTTTGGGGTGGAACATTCTTCTTGGTCGTATAGCATTGGTCTGTCAATCTTCTGTACAGCAGTAACTTGTGGTTGCTGTGAAGGTGAACACTGTGACACTGATGTGTCAAATGCGAGAATGGTCACCCATGGTGGACAGTGTTTGGTGGAGACCCCTGATTAAAATAAGCTTGGAAGCACGAGTGGCATCCACTTTTGAAATAGCTTGCCTCCGGAAACCCTATGAACCTGGAGAAAGGACGAAAGTTACACAAGTGTCCAGGTCTTTCATTCATAGAGTCACTATGAGTCGCCTACGACTCATCAGCACTTAACAAGACAACATTCAAGTTGGAACTGTAGCTTATCCTCCAGCAGGTTTTCAGAGACTGATGAACAATTACATTGTCATTAGGTGCCATCAAGTTGATTATGACTCATTGTGGCCCTATAAACATTAAATCTGAGCCTTTCCCTATCCTGTACCATTCTCACGATCTCTGTCATGCTCCAGATCATGTGATAGTCATTATGTCAATCCATCTCGTTAAAGATCTTCCATTCTTTCACTGACCCTCTCCATTTCCCATTATGATGACTCTCTCCAAGGACTGATTCCTCCTGAAAATATGGTCTCAAAGTAAATAAGGTGAAGTTTCACTATCCTTGTCTCTAAGGAGTATCTTGATTTCACTTCCTTCAGTGATTTGTGTTCTACTGGTAATCTATGAGATTTTCTATATTCTTCTCACTAACACCTCAATTCAAAGACATTGATTCTTCTTTCATCTTTCTTAATCACTGTTCAGATTTCAGATGTAATAGGAAATAGTTGAAAATACCATGGCCTAAACCAAGCACAATTTAGTCTTTAAAGTAGTATCATTGCTCTTTGGCACTTTAAAAAAGGCCTCTGTAGGCAGGTTTCCTCAAGACAATACATCTTTTCATTTCTTGACTGTTGTTACCATGAGTGTTGAGTGTGGATCCAAGTAAAATTAAATCCTTGACAACGTCAATATTTTCTTCATATATAATGTTGCCTACTGGTCCAGTGATGAGGATTTTTATTTCCTTGATGTTGAAATATGACCCATACTGAATATTTTTATCTCTTTCAGGAACTACTTAAAGTCTTCTTCACTTTCTGTAAGCAAGGTTGTATTATCTACATAATACAGGTTGTTTATGTGTTTTCCTTCAAGCCAGATTCCAAATTCTTTCCCCTATAGTCTATCCTGAATTCTTTTCTTAGCATGCAGATTAAATGCATGTGGAAAAAAGATACAACTCTAAAGCACATCTTTCTTGAATTTAAACTGTGCAGTGTTCTGTCAGATACTCCTCTAAATCTAAACATTCAGATTAAGACAGACTAGGAAGAAGGATTGGCCACCCACTTCTGAAATACCAACCTTCTGAAAACCCTATGTATAACAGAACACACATAGACTAACAGAAAGGGCAACCTAGGTAGA
>NW_006399840.1:10521814-10527030 GCF_000299155.1 Elephantulus edwardii | reverse complement strand
CCTTTTCAACCTGTATGCAGAGCAGATTATCCGAGAGGCTGGGCTCTATGAGGAGAAGTGTGGTGTCAGTGTTGGTGGAAGATCTATTAACAATCTGCGTTATGCAGATGACACAATCCTGCTCGCAGAAACTGAGGAGGACCTCGTGCACTTGCTGCAGAGGGTCAAGGACTGTAGCCTTCAGTATGGATTGAGGCTCAATGTCAAGAAGACTAAGATTCTCACCACTGGACCAATTGGTAGCATCAGGATGGAAGGCGAAGAGATTGATATTGTTCACAGCTTCAGTCTGCTGGGCTCCACAGTCAACACTCTTGGCCCCAGCAGCCAGGAAATCAAAAAAACATATTGAGATGAGAATGTCTGCTTTTAGGGACCTCTCTAAAGTACTCAAGAGCAACGGTGTCTCTCTGGAGACTAAAGAGTGCCTGATACAGGCTATGGTCTTTTCAATCACTTGTTATGCATCAGAGAGTTAGACAATGACTAGGGAGGACAGAAGGAGAGTGGATGCTTTTGAGCTGTGGTGCTGGAGAAGGGTACTGAATGTACCATGGACTGCTAGGAAAACAAACAGACTCATCCTGGAGAGGGTTAAACCAGGCTACTCCTTGGAGGCAAGGATTCTGGGGCTTCGTCTGACATACTTTGGACATGTTGTAAGGAGAGACAGGTCCTTGGAGAAGGACATCATGCTTGGTAAGGTGGAGGGACAGCGCAGGAGGAAAAGAGCCTATATGAGGTGGATTGATTTAGTGACTGGGGTAATCGGGATAGGTGTGTTAGAGGCAATGCAATTGGCACAGGATAGAGCAGGGTTTAAGGCTGTTGTACATAGGGTCGCTATGAGTCGCAAACGACTCGACGGCGCATAACAACAACAGCAACGGTCTTCCTTTGTTTTGTTTGGGCAACTGCTTCTGGGTCTATGTATGGATTTTGTGTGAGCACAATTAAGTGTTCTGGGGTTCTCATTCAACATTAGCCATAATTTGTTTGTTGTTGTTACTGTTAGGTGTCATCGAGATGAGGGTCCTGTAAGGACCCTATGAACAACAGCATTAAATCCTGTTCTACCCTGTACAACCCTCACATTTCTTGACACATTGTGTCTATCTACCTGGTTGAGGGTCCTCCTTTCCCTTGATGACCCTCTGCCTTTCTGAGTATCATATACCTCTCCAAGGAACAGCCCCTCCTAGCCACATGCCCAGAGTATGGGAGGTAAAGCTCTATCAAAGAGCACTCTAATTGCACCTTATCCAAGACATATTTGTTTGTTCTTTTGTCAGTACAAGGAATATTCATGCTCTTTGCCAACACCACAGTCCAAAGGCACCACTTCTTCTTCTATCATCCTTATTCATTCTCCTGTTCTTAAATACACAGCAAGTGATTGGGAAGACCATGGCCTGAATCAGACACACCTTAGTCCCCAATTACTTCTCAATAATTTCGAGACATGCCTAACTATAGACTTTCCCAGTGCATCAGGAGTTATTTCCTGACTGCTGATACCAAGGGCATTGATTGCAGATTCAAAAATGATGAAGTTGTTGACATTTTCAATCCTTTCTTCATCTATCATGCTCTACCTATTGGTCCAATGGTAAGAATTTTTGTTTTCTTGACATTGAGATGCAATCCATATTGAAGGCTGGATAATTTGTTATAACCCACATAATCAAAAGCCTTTGCATAGGTAATAAAACACAAGTAAACATCTATCTGGTATTCACTGTGTTCAGCCAAGATCTACCTGCCATCAGCAATATCATCCTGTCATGGCATTTTCTGAGTCCAGATTGAATTTCTGGCACTTTTCTGTGAATATACAGTGCTAGCCATTTAAAAAATAATGTTCACAAAGATTTTATTTGAATATGATATTAAAAATACTATATGTTGGATCATCATTTTGAGGAATGGAGGAAATAAAGATTTCTTCCAGTCACTTGTCATCTATATTTGTTATCCAAGACTAGTGAGCACGTCAAGGATTGCATCTGTTTCCTGAAATACTTTTTGGTATTCTATCAATTCCTAGAGCCTTACTTTTTGCCAATGTCTTTAGTGTCACTCCTACTTCTTTCTTCAGTTCTACTCAATCTTAATAATATGCTACTTCCCTGAAGTGCTTGAACGTTAACCAGTTCTTTTTTGGTACTTCAACTCAATGTATTCCTTTCATCTTATTTTGAAAGTTTCTGTTTCATTCAATATTTTGCCCATAGAATCTTTCAGTATTGAAACTTGAGCTTGAATTTATTCTTAAGTCCTTTTAGCTTGAGAAATGGTGATTGTGTTCTTCCCTTTTGGTGCTCTAACTCCATACACTTTTCGTTATAATATTTTGCTTTGTCTTCTCCAGCCACCTTTTGAAAACTTCTCTTTACCTCTCTTACCTCCGCCATTCTTCCCCTTGTTAGGATGGCTTTCTATTCCATTGTAAGTTTCAGGAATCCACTTTTCCCACCCCCATTTCTGTCATTTCTTTCTTCCCTGCCTTTGAAATGACATACACTTTCTTTATGCATGATGCCCTTGATGTCATTTAACAACCTGTTGGGTCTTTGGTGGCATCATTCTTGCCAAAGTGGAAGGTCAGGGAGAAAAGAGGAAGATCCTCCATGATATGAATTGACACAGTGGCCACAATAATGGGCCCCAATATCGGGAATGTGGTGTAGCCCTAAGCAGTGTTTTGTTTTGTTACACACAGAGATTCTATGAGTGGGAACCAACTTGTTGGCAACTAATGATCATGTAGGGAAGAGATGAAGGACAGGAGAAAAAGAGAGTTAGAGAGAAGATGGAGAGAGGCATGGCTCTCAGGACTCATAGTGAGGAAACTGGGAGTACAATCATTACGTTTCCTTTCTCAGGAAAGTGCCTGGATGGGCACCACAAACCTTTGACTATGAGCCCCCATTGTCTAACTAACCTACGTCTCTCAAATATCTTAATATAGCAAACTTCATTATCCCATTCCTATTGATCTGAGAATCTTGCACGTCCTCTGCCTTCATTCATACTCTCATTTACTTATTAATGATGTAACCATTTATTTATGATGTTACTCTGTCGGCATGATCCAGAGAGAGCTGTGCTGCTAATCCACAGATGGTGGCTTTCTGATGATTGGGATCCAGTGGAGGCTCCTCTCGAAAAAAATGGGCAATCTATTCGCATGCAATTTACAACCATCTTAATACCCTTCTGGAGGGTCAGCTATGAGTCCATTCTGATCAGATGAAAATGAGTTTGGTTGGTTGGTGTTTTAACCAAACATCAAAGCGGAGCTCTGGTGGCATAGTGGTAAGGAGACTACTCCAAGTAATTTACTGCTTCTTAGAACCCACTGGAAGGTAGGTTATGAGCTGGTTCCAACTCAATGTTGCATAACATCAATGTTTGTTACTGTTATGTGCCATCAAGTCGCTTGTGACTCATAACGAACCTATATACAATAGCTGTAAAACCTGCTCTATCCCTTGACAATCTTACTCTCTCCAACATGCCCATTCCCATTACCCCAGTGATGCAATCAAGCCATCTCACCAAGGGTCTTCCTCTCCTGTGTAGTCTCTCTACCCTCCCAAGCATAATGACCCTCTCCAAGGACCGGTCCTTCCTTACACATGTCCAAAGGATGTCAGATGAAGGTTCAGAATCCTTGCCTCCAAGGAGCAGCCTGGTTTAACCCTCTCCAGATGAATCTCTTTGTTTTCTTGGCAGTCCATGGTGTTTTCAATACTCTTCTCCAGCACCAAAGCTCAAAGGCATCAATTCTCCTTCTATCCTCCCTAGTCATTGTCCAGCTCTCTGATGCATAGCAAATAATGGCAAAAATAATGGCCTGTATCAGGCACACCTTCATCTCCAGACTGGCACTGTTGCTCCTCAGTACCTTGGAGACATCTCTGACAGCAAACTTTCCCAATGCAATTCGTCTTTTAATTTCCTGGCTGCTCAATACATGTGACAAACATTATTTGGAGTTCTGAGTGTCTATTAATTGCAAGACAAGTAAACCTCTGGTGTTTAGAGTTGGGGAAGATCTACAATACATAAGGAACAAGAAAACATCCATAAATAAGTAAGCTCAATAGAGAAAATAGAAGTGTCAGTGACCAGAAGAGTAGAGACATTAGATCTGATGATCAGGTAAAGTCTCTTATAAAATAAAGTACATTTGACTTTATTTCAAATGACTGAGCTTGAATCAATCCAGAGCTTTGTATAATTCTGTTGTGCTTTATTTGACTTAGAGGGATAACATATTTTCATTTTATTTCTTTGCAAAGAAACACTCTACTAAGCTACCCAAGTTCTTGAAACATTCTGTGTATTGTTAAATATGTTTTCTGGCATTTTTAGGGTGAATTAGGGATGACAAATTATCAACCAAAAGGGAATACAGTAATATGAGTGGGGGCCTATCTTTCTTGAAGTAAAAAACAAAACAAATCAAACAAACAAACAAAACCCCCAAAAAACAAACCTCAGGTATTTATGCAAATGTATTGAGACCTCTTAAACTATATACAAATTTTGTTGGATTTATTTGTAGATGTTAGGATAATTGCAAGTCATAAACAGGTCATTGAGCTAGTTATTTCTAAATGTATTTATTCGAGTTTTGCTGCTGAAAAAGTATAGACTGTGAACATGTTCATTTTCAGAATGAATATAAATATGTTGTTCATTTTCAGAGAGTGAATCCACTACTTTAGTCTTCCACATTGTTGCCTTTAATTATATTTTCTAATCAATCATCTTTGTGTATTGTTGCATGCTTAAAAGCTCATATTAATAAAACGTCTGCTTACTTATACAATTTGGGGAAAAGTTTAATTTCAGGGTGTTGCTCCATCTGGCCTTGCCAACTGCAAAACTACAGAAGGTAAGTTGGTGGTAAAGGGAACACCATCTGTTTCTGAGAAGTGCTTGATCTCTGGGTTATGAGCAGGAAGTTGATCGTAAGATTTAAGATGAAGAACAAAATGTAGTATATTACTAGGTTTTCTATCTGATTCCTGAGCAAAATTTTTATAAGATGGATCAATATTATATGCAGTAAGCAAAAGTCTTATTTTAGGTAGCTAATAACTTAAGAAATTGCTTCCTACACTTTTGTGTTTTGTCTTACTCCTTGGTAGCGCCAGATGATAAAAAGAAGAAACTCTATTATATATATTGTTATGTTATATTAT
>NW_006399840.1:10508715-10520788 GCF_000299155.1 Elephantulus edwardii | reverse complement strand
TGCTTCCTGGTACGAATATAGGTCTCATATAAGCACAATCAAGTGTTTTTGAGATTTCCATTTACTTTGAGGTAGCCAAAATTTGTTATGACCCACAGAATCAAATGCCTTTGCATAGCCAGTGAAACAAAGGTAAACATTCCTCTGGCACTCTTTGGTTTTTGCCAAGATCCATCTGACATTGACACATCTTTAGTGCCATGACTTCTTCTAAACCCAGCTTGTATTTCTGGTAGTTTTCTGTCAATGTCCTGTCCCAGTCATTTCTGGATAATTTTCAGCAGAATTTTGCTAGTGTGTTCAATAATTTCCACATTCTGTCGGTTGGTTTTGTTTTTTTTTTTTAGGTTTTTTTTTTTAGATGGAAATATATAGATTTCTTCCAGTCATTTGGCCAGGTAGTTGTCCTCCAGATTTCTTGGTTCAACTTGGTGAGCACATCCAGGGCAGCATCTGTTTGTTGAAATATGTAAATTTGTTTTCATCAAATCCCTGATGCTTTATTCTTTGCCAAGTCCTTCAGAGCAGCCTGAATTTCCTCCTTCATCACCATTGTCTCTTGACCATATGCTGTTTCTTGAAATTCTTCTGTTCAGCAGTTCTTTTTGGTACAGTGACTCTATCTACTCCTTCCTTCTTCTTTTAATGCTTCCTGAATCATTCAATATTCTGCCTATAGCATCCTTAAACATTGCAACATGTAGCTTGAACTTGTTCTTCAGTTACTTAAACTTAAGAAATCTGAACAAGTTCACCCTTTTTGATTTTCTGACTGAGCTCCTTGGACATAATATAGTACAATACTATAATACATTAATACAATAATATGATAATTAATAGAATGTGTATCCTTTGCAATCACTTTTTATGCATCAGAGAGCTGACCAATGACTAAGGAGGATAGAAGGAGAACTGATGCCTTTGATCTGTGGTGCTGGAGAAGAGTACTGAGAGTACCATGGACTGCTAGGAAAACAAACAGATTTGTCCTGGAAAGGGTTAAACCGGGTGGCTCCTTGGAAGCAAGGTTTCTGAGGCTCCGTCTAACATACTTTGGACATGTTGTAAGGAGGCACTGGTCCTTGGAGAGGGGCATCATGCTTGGTAGAGTGGAGGGACAGTGCAGGAGGGAAAGGCCCTCTATGAGGTGGATTGATTCAGTGACTGGGATAATCGGGATGGGTGTATCAGAGATGGTGTGATTGGCCCAGGACAGAGCGGAGTCTAGGGCTGTTGTACATAGGGTCGCTTTGAGTCGCAAGCAACTCAATGGCACATAACAACAACAACAACAACAACATGTATTCTTTATCCATATATGTATATATGTATATATCTATATCTATATCTATATATCTTATATATATCATATATATATATATATACATATCTGGATGAAATAACTTCTTTATCCATTAGAATTGAAACACTTGGGCAACAACATAACACATTTAGAAAATCAGACATCTAGGCTGCTTAGTTTAGTTGATGATGTTGTTGTTTATTGCCATCGAGTCGAGCATGACTCATAATGACTCTATGAATAGAAGACCTAATGCCTTTCCATTACTATCATCTTTTCTCCACGTTCATAGAGTTTTCAGAGACATGTGGTTTAGGAAGTGGATGCCACTCCTGCTTCTAAACCTGTTTTACAACTGGGAGCTCCACCAAACACTGTTCACTTTGGGAAGTGATTCTGGTATTTGATGCCCCAATGACACAAGTTTCAGCATCACAGCAACCCATGTTACTTCGTACTGCACATTGACAGAGAGTGATGTACAAAGCGGAAGAGTGTTCCTCCAGATATAACAGCACTAGTTTCACTTAGTAGTAGTTAAGTGCCATGAAGTCGAATACGACTGACTGAGAGTAGGATGTTCTATGACTAACATCATTTCTGTACAGAACTCCGTTCTATAAATACCATCATTTCTGTACATTTAAAGAGTTTAGAGAGTTTGTAGAGTTTCCAGAGGCATCTAGTTTTGCAAAGTAGATGCCACTTTTGCTTCTCAGCATAAATCAATCTGGAAGCTCACCCAAACACTGTAAACAATATGGTATTTGACAAGACTATGAAATAGTGTGTGGTGTCACCGCAACACCAAGTTTTTCAGTTCAACAAGTAGACAAAAGATTGCTATGTCATTCAAGAAATACTCATTTTAAAATTAATAAAGCATGACCCCAAAAGCTTCCCTTTCCTTGCACATCCAGACTAGCATCCACAAGCAGCAAAAAGCCACTCTTCTTCCAGACTTCCAGAGTGGAGTCTTCCAGGCCTCTGTTGGCAGTCTCATCCCTACCCTGTGTGGTTTTAAGCCAATGCCTTTGAGCAGACTTAAACCCTAGGCAAAGGCTCAGGGTCACCCACTCTAGGGGAGAAAAGAGCATTAATACACATCAAACATGACCCACTACCAGAGTGGAGTATTCCAGGCATCTAGTGTTTTCTAATTCAAATGTCATTGACTTTACATTGTACAGTTAAGATCAATTTAGAGAGCTCTGTTGGCCTAGTGATAAGACGCTAAAGTGTGTCACAAAGGCATGTGGTTTGGATCCACCAAGTGATCTGCAGGAAAAGGATGGGCAATTGCCTCTGAAAACCCACTAGAAAATGAGCTGTGGGTTGAATCTGACTTGACCACACACAATAACAACAACCACGAAGCTCAACTTATGTGGAAGTAGACTTTGTTACATAATCAGAATATTATCTTTTACCCTAGCCAAGTAGCTAAAAGATGCCATCATACTATAGAGGATAATGCAATCTATCACATCTAGCCAACAAAGTATGTTAAAGTTCACATCCTAGTTATAGAAGCTGATTAAACTGTGACCATGAAGAGCAACATATTTTAAAAATAAGCACTGAATGGTTTAGGTCCTATATTTTACTCAGGAGCAACTGGAAGGATTGATGACAAGATCAAACAATTGGGTGGAACTTTTCTTTTCAAACCATTTGGCCTCATTTTTCGTAGGCAGCATTTGAAGCTAATGTTTCCTGAGAGCTCTTTTTTCCCTTACACTTTCATGAGAGGTAAACAAATTTTTACTATTGTTTCACTCTGATTCAAACATAATCTACATCTTTATGATGCCTAAAGTTATACTTAATTTTGGCCTTGAATTTTCATCAGAATCCCAACCTTAGAATTTCAAAATGTAAGACATTTTCTCTTAAATGTATATAGTTCCTATAAAATAAATACATTTCAGACTAAATAAACTTCCCTCCTAAATCAGGCCCTCTTTCAGGATTTAAATGGCATCAAAATTCTCTTATATTATAATAAATGGTTGGGAGCTGGGAGTTTCTTGTCTAAAGCAATTAGAACCCAGAAATTGCATGTTTAAAGTATTAGGACTTACTTCCTAAAAGGGAGGAGGACTTAAAGCATTTGTTGCAGAAGATTGAAGATTATAGCCTTCAATATGAATTGCATCTCAGTGTAAAGAAACAAAAATTCTTAACACTGGTGAAGTAGGCAACATTATGATAAATGGAAAAAAGATTTAAACTGTTAACAACTTCACTTACTTGAATCTACAATTAACACTCTTGGTTCCAACAGTCAAGAAATCAACAGTCAAGAGACATATTGCACTAGGAAAGTCTGCAATTAGAGATTTTTCCAAATTATTAACGAGTAATAATGTCAGTTTGAGGACTAAGGGGACTCTGACTCAGGCCATGGTCTTTCTGATCACTTGCTCTGCATCTGAGAGCTCAAAAATGATTAAGAATGACATAAGAAGAATTGATGTCTTTGAGATGCTGTATTGGAGAAAACAATTTTACGTATTGTCAGAAGAACAAATACATCTTGGAGAAAGTACAGCCAGAGTGCTCCTTGGAGGTAAAGGTGATAAAGCTTAGTCTCACATACTTCGTAAATGTTACTAGGAGGATGAGTCCTTGGACAGGGACATCATGCTTGAGAAGGTGGAGAGCTGGCAAAGGAGAGGAAGACCCTCAACTAGGTAAACTGACACAGCCACTGTTGTGTTGGGCTCAAATGTGTCAGGAAGCATGAGGATGGCACAGGATAGGACAAGGTTGGGATCTGTTGGTCATAGCGTCACTATGGGTCATACTCAACCCTATGGCACCTAATATTAACAACAACAAAAATTCTCTTAATAAACAGAATCCTCCATTAAAAATTCTTGCCAATGTCACCAGAGAGAGGCCTTCTTTTATTCACCCAATCACATTCCCGAAGAAGGGGAATGAGAGAGAGAGAGAGAGAGGTTTTATTAGTCTCACACACAGTAATGTTCATTTAAGTAGGGATTTTTATTTTTTATTGAGCAAGCAAGGATAGGGCTTCTATTTTAGGTTAGGGTTTCTGATTAAACAAATTAGAGAGCTCTGGTGGTAGCTCGTGGGGTGTCGTGTTGCTAACACAAAGACAGTGTCTCTAGTGGTTCTAATCCATCAAATGCTTTGCAGAAGAAAGATGGGCAATCTCCTCACGTGCAATTTATAGCCTTAGTAAATCTGCTGGAGGGCCAGCTATGATTCCATGGCTGTGCGCATAAGAATTCAATAAATCAAGAATCCTGATGGCATAGTGCATAGCACATTTGGTTGCTAATTAACATGTCATAGTTGGAATCCACCAAATACTCCCTGAGAAAAAGATCGACAGCCTTGGAAACCCAATGGAAGATCCCCAAAAGTCAGAAATGACTAGAGAGCAGTAGATTTGGTTTGAATTTTTAGTTGTTACATGTTTAGTTCATTAAACAGATAGAAGTCAGTTGTGTTCAGTAGTAGAACTCTCCTTTTTCCACAAAAGAGACCTCAGGTTAATTTCCAGGTAAAGCTCGTCATGTGTAGCCGCCATTTATCTGCCAGTGGAGGCTCATGTGTTGCTTTGATGGTGAAGAGGTTTCAGCAAAGCTTTCAGAATAAAATGAAAAGCAGGCTTGGGGATCACATTTCTAGTCAGTCAATGAAAGTTCACAAGTGTTCAGCTCCAATCATGGGGATGGGGTCACCATGAGTAGGAGGGGATCTCAACAGCAGCTAACAATCAAACTGATATTGACCTGAAATCCAATCACAGGTGGAGACATATGATACTTTATTTACTAGATGTCCCCATAAAAATATTGAATATATATGCTGAGTGGGGAGAAATAAGTGTTGCACTATTTATGTTTAAAAGCACCTTGACTACTTAAAACAGTGTCATCAAAACTTGTAAGTGATCTCAAACAGGCACTGTGTTTATATATGTAACATCCTCACTAAAGCTTACAGCCCTAGAAGGAGCCACAAAACGATATTAATAATCATCTATCCATAAATTTCAGTGGTTTCCTGGTGCTGACAGATGAATAAATGTGTACACTGGGTGGCCTCTGCAGGTTGGCAGTAGCTGTATATGATCTCATGCAACAAAGATAGAACATTCCGCAGTCCTCCTGGCAGAAAATGAAGAGTACAAGGGGAGGTTAAACTTCGAAGCAATATTTTCTCCTAAAAGCCTTCTGAGAGTACTACTTATCAACTTCTAAAAGTATATATATTTTTTTTTTCTCATATCCTAAATGTATTTATTCCTATGTTCCTATGTGAAATTATATATACACATAATATCCTAAATGTATCTATTCTTATGCAAAACTTGCTATGCACTTAAAGTGTCTGTTATTGTCAAACAAGAATATTCTAGATTCTAAGTGTCTGACACCAACCATGAAATATATAAACATAAGTTAAAGTGGTTAAAAGTGAGTGAATGATTTCTTAAACCAAATTAAAATTCCGACCTAATGGTTTTAGACAACACTCTCTCACTTGTATTACTTTTTACTCTTACTAATATTAAGAGAGAGGGTCTTGCCAAATGTAAGAATTTTGGTCCCAGTGATCTGATTAGAAGTGGTTCCCTTTAATGGAAGCTGCATTATCAAGGGCATAGTTGTCATTCTATATAATTCCTTAATTTAGTTTAGAGGAGAGGAAACACTGACATCAACTTTGGACCAGTACCCAAACAGGAAGAGCATGATCAAATTATTAAGGAGCTTTCATCCAGTCTTTAGCACCATATTTCTTGAAGTTTATTATATTGAAACCAGGTTAATAAGAAAGAAAAATAGCTTTCAATTTTATTTAGAACTGAAATGAAGCACTAGCTATCTGGAAATTCACATTCAAAAGAACTCTGAGCTCAAGGCTTAAAAATGGCATTTGAGATTGGCAATGTCATCAGTTGAAACAACTCAGTCACTCTCTGCCTTTGAGCTGGTTGTGACTCATCGTAACCCTCCATAAGGTTTCTGGGACTGTAAATTGGGATGGGAGGAGACAGCACATGTCTCTCCTGGTGGAGCAGCTAGCTGGTGGGTTGGAACTCACTGTCAGAGATATACAGCCTTTGTTCAAGAAGAACAACTCTCTATGGATTGTACTACCAGATCCCTCACTTAAAAGGTTGTTGTTGTTGTTGTTGTTATGTGCCGTAGAGTCTCCTGCGACTCATAGCGACCCTAAACTCCGCTCTGTCCTGTGCCAATCTGACACTCCCATCCCGATTATCCCAGTCACTGAATCAATCCACCTCATAGAGGGCCTTCCGCTCCTGCGCTGTCCCTCCACCCTCCCAAGCATGATGTCCCTCTCCAAGGACCGGTCTCTCCTCACAACATGTCCAAAGTATGTTAGACGGAGCCTCAGACTCCTTGCCTCCAAGGAGCCACCCGGTTAAACCCTTTCCAGGACAAATCTGTTTGTTTTCCTAGCAGTCCATGGTATTTTCAATACTCTTCTCCAGCACCACAGCTCAAAGGCATCAATTCTCCTTCTATCATCTCTAGTCCTTGTTCAGCTATCTGATGCATAGCAAGTGGTTGCAAAATCCATGGCCAGATTAGGTGCACCTTGGTCTCCATAGTGACATTATTGCTCTTCGATACTTTGGAGAATTCTCTGACAGCTGACTTTCTCAATGCAATATGTCTTAATTTCATGGCTGCTGGTGCCAAGAGGGTAGATTGTGGAGCCACGCAAACTAACAATCTCAATCTCTTCCCCATCTATCATGATGCTGCCAATTGACCCAGTGGTGTGAATCTTTGTTTTCTTGATATTGAGCCTCAGTCCATACTGAAGGCTGTAGTTCTTGACCTTCGGCAGCAAGCGCTTCAGGTCCTCCTCATTTTTAGCAAGCAGAGTAGTGGAGCATATTCTGGAAAAAAATTGTAGTCTGTGTGAGAAGTTAGAATAAATTTGTTAGAGATTTTGGTATATACTATCTAACTTCAAATCATAAAAGAACATTACCATCTACAATAAAGTTTCTCATTTTGAGGTAAAATAAAAGGAAAAAAGACGCAATGAAAGCACCTCTTTTTCATAAAGTAATATATTCAATACCCCTACTGATACGTCATCTTAATCCGTGACAAAGTTTGCCCCTGCCAAGGACTTTATATAAATAGTTTGACTTTAAACATATAAAAAAAACCCAACATTGAAATTGGTTATTATTCTCTACAGTTACAGAGTTCAAAATTTTAATCTAGATATATTTGAACTAGCAGTCTTTGTCAGAATGAAACATATCAAAAGGATCTGTACCCTATATTTGAAACCAATTGGTTGCCCTGGAAGGTTAGGTATATGATCAGTTATTGTCCTATCAGCAATCAGCATCTTTGCCACAGATGAGGAGAAAATCGCCCAAGACAGAGATGAAAGCTGTGTAGTCAGGAGAAAAAAGCCTTCTTGATTATGCTGTGGACTTTCTGAAGCCTTTAATTCTCCCTCTAGCCCATCCTCAAGCTGGCATGTGGAACATCCTGTAGATGGATGGTGATACTCATCAGTAGAAGCACACACATATATCTTGTGGGGTGATTTTTTTATTTGCCAGCGAAAGAGGAGCAGGGAGATTTATTTGGAAGGATGGTAATGAAGGTAGGGAGGCATAGTGAGGTTGCAGTTTCTCTTCCCAGTGTGTTATTCTCACTTTTCCTCTTTTAGATGTTGAGTCGCTCTCTTTATTTTCAGTTACAGCTTCTGAAATGGTAGAATGATTTGGTTAGAATCAGTGGCTTGGGGGAGGATTGGAATGAAAATATGAGAACAGACTTTCAGTATGTGAGACTTACTGAAATAGAGTATTTTAATTGTACTGTATATCTCTATTTCACACACAATTACTTATACATAATTATTTGAAATAATTTCTTCATCTAGATGAAGTTTCATGTTCCTTTCCTTCTTTCCTTTTGTTCTGCCTTGTAAGAATTTAATAATTCACTACACTGGGGGTGGAGAAAAAAATAACTTTTCTCCTCCATAACAGTGACACAAGGACATAAACTGATACAAGCTGGGCCTTAGTAAATACAGCAAAAGAGATTGCCATCATCATCTTATCTGAACCAAAGGATGAAACAATTCACTATGAGGAAGAGATAAATTAGTATATTCTTGGTTTCTTGAATACTGTTTTATGCCATGAAAGAGCACAACTTTTGTAGATATGTAGCTATGATCAATTATTGTTCCATCAGCAATCAGCATCTTTGCCACAGAATGAAGGAATGTTCAGAGTGGTTATACCATTTTACAATCCTACCAGGAGCATATGAAATTTTCAATCTCTACACATCCTCTCTAACATTTATTGCTTATTGTTCTGTTAAATTTTGCCACTGTTATTGGAGTGATATGATACTTCATTGTGGTGTTGATTTGCATCTCTCTTATTACCAATGATTTTAAGTATTTCTTCATGTGTCTGTTGGCCATCTGAATGTCTTCCTTTGTGAAAAGTTTTTCTATGTCTTTTGTTATTGGGTTATCAGTCTTTTCCTTGTGAAGGTCCTGTAGTGATCTGTAAATGTTCATTATGAGACCCTTATCTGAGATGTCATTGCCAAATGTTTTCCTCAATCTTGCCTTATTGAAAAAAGCTTGTGAAGAATACGAAGACTTAATTTTTAGAAGGTCTAATGCATTAATTTGTTTCTCTCCTGGTTATGCATTTCTGGTTATTTTCACAATCTTATTCATATCACAGATTAAGGTTTTTAAGTTTGATCTCATTTTGCCTCTTATGAGCTTTATGGTTTTGGGCTTTACCCCTTTGATCTCTGAATGAACCACCTTGAGTAGTGTATGTTGTGACTTGTGGATTCTACTTTAGCTTTCTGCAGGTAGATGTCCAGTTTTGCCAGTATCATTTGTTGAAGAGGGTGTCATTTTCCCACTTGATAGGCTTTGTTTCCTTGTTAAACACCAGATGGCTGTAGATAAATAGGTTAATTTCTAGATTCTCGATTCTGTTCCTTTGGTCTATGTGTCTGTCATTGTACCACTATCATGCTGTTTTGGTTGTTATAACTGTGTAGTAGGTTTTGAGATCAAGGAGTGCTATGCCTCCAACCTCATTTTTTATTTACAGAAGTACTTTGCTTACTTGGCATCTTTCCTTTCCAAATAAAGTTGCCAAGTGCCTTTTCTATTTCTTTTAACAAAGAGTTTGGTATTTTTATTGGGATTACATTAAACATGTAAACTCCTTTTGATAATATATATTGAATATATTCCCATTTAGTTAGTTCTCTTATTGTTTATTGTTGGGTTTTTTAAATAATACTTACTATTTTTTTATTGTTGAACATTTTCTTCCCCCTCCCTCCTCTTACCTCAACCCAGCCTGCAATATACCTCTTGTTCCAGATTGTTGTCATACATATAATGCCTAACCGTATAGCTAAATCATATATTCCTTTAGGCAGTTTTTCTGCTCATCTTTCTAACACAGTGTTCATCATATATCCACTATAATGGGAAAATCTGTAGTTAGGGACATCTCCAAATATTGAGGAGTAATAATGTCAGTTTGAGAGCTAAGGTGAGTCTGCTTCAGGTCATAGTCTTTCCGATTACTTACTACGCATCTGATGGCTGCACAACAAATAAGGATGGCAGAAAAAGAATTGACGTCTGTGAGCTGTGGTATTGGAAAAGAGCATGGAACATCCCATGAACAGTTAAGAGAACAGATATGTCCTGGAAAGGATGCAGCTGGAGTGCTCTTTGGTATTGTTCACTTAGTCCAGTGACCAGGTTCCCCAAATGATGAAGTTTTCTTCCAGGAGAGCAGCAAGCAACTTCCTCCCTGAACCTTATGCACAATCTCTGGGAAGAAGTCTCTCACCTGAGTGTGATCCAACTCTACTAAAGTCTATTATTTTATTGGTGGTCAGAGGCATAGACCTGGCAACCAGATTCCACAACTGTTGCAGTTTCTCTCCCTGGGAGTCTAGAAAATCTCATCTAGTGTGATTTACAGCTTCTGAAAACCTGCTGGAGGATGAGTTTATGAATAGGTTCCATTTCAATGGCACATAGAAGCAGTAGCAAAATCAAAGGGGAAATTGTTGGCAATTTCTATCCTTCCTCCATCTATTATTATTCTGCCCGTTGGCCCAGTTGTAAGAATTTTGTTTTCTTGATGTTGAGATGTAATTCATACCGAAGGCTGTAGTCTCTGATCTACTCCAGCAAGGGTTTCAAATTTTCCTCACTTTCAGCAAGCAAGATTGTGCATAATGCAGGTATTTGATGCATCTTGCTTTGATCCTGGTGCCAGATTGAACAGGTATAGTGAAAGGCTATAACTCTAATGCACAACTTTCCTGATTTTAAACCATGTAGAATTCCCTTTTTTCCTCTTCAAATACCAGCCTCTAAGTTTGTATATGACTTCTGTGAGTATAATTGAGTGTTCTGAAATATCAGTTCTTAATGTTAGTAATAATTTTTTATAATTCACACAGTTAGATACCTTTGCATAATAAATAAAACAGAGGTAAATAAATATTTATATTCTATCTCTAGCTTTCAACCAAGATCTGTCTGACATCAGTAATGATATCCCTCATGCCGCGGCTTCGTCTGAATCCAGGTAAAATTTCTGGACGTTCCCTTTTGGTGTACTGTTCCAGGTACCCTTTAATCATCTCCAGCAAGATTTTACTTCTTTGTGTTATTTTACTGCTTGGCAATATCCACATTCCATTGTATCGAATTTCTTTGAAAAGGGCACAAATATGGATGTCTTCCAGTAAGTTGGCCAGATAGCTGTCTTCTGATTTTCTTGATATATTCCAGTTTGCACAGTCAATGCTGCATCAATTCCTGGAGCTTTGTTTTTCACCAATATTTTCAGCACGATCTCGATTCTTTCTTCAACATTGTTAGTTCTTGATCATACACTGCCCCCATAGTGATTGAGTACTAGTTAATTCTTTCTGATACAACGACTCTGAACCTACCTTCCATCTTCTTTTGGTGATATTCAGTGTTGAGCTGTAAAATGAAAAGCAGACAATTCAAATCCAACAGCTAATCTGCAGGAGAAAGATGAGGTAATCTTTCGTGTCAGTGTGGACTCATAGTGATAACTCACTTGAGTTTCCAAGGCTGCAAAGTCTTATGGGAGGTTACTGCCTCCTTCTCTCCCACAGAGGAATTGGTTTATTTGAGCCACTAATCTTTTATTAATTAGCTTTTTTTTAAGGTTACATACTATACCAACAGAACACTTAATTTTTTGATAGATGAGCAAAGATTGCATAGAAGAGATATAAAGAATAATTTTACATTGGTACTTATTTTCTCTTGCAGCTATTTAGAGCATAGAAAACAACAAAGCTCAATGCCTGAAATACGAGCAAATACATGGAGCAAACACAATAGGAATCAGCTTCCTTCACTAGGACAGCAAGCCTTCCAACCACCAGGTGGTTGAGTGTGGGTGTCTTTGACTGTCCAGGCCATCCCAACCACTAATACCAGAAGGATTCCCTGTGCGCCCGCCCATCAAATCACAAGAAATAATAACTGTCATCCAAGCAGATAAATGCACACCCATGTTTATTGCAGCTTTGTTCATAATAGCAAGGAGTTGTAAACAACCTAAGTGTCCATCAACAAACAAATGGATAGAGAAGCTGTGGTATATTCACACAATGGAATACTATGCTGCATTGAAAAACAAGGAACTTATGCAATATTATTCAA
>NW_006399840.1:10507307-10508110 GCF_000299155.1 Elephantulus edwardii | reverse complement strand
CTTAAGCTTAAAAGATTATAATGTTCAAAATTATTTGTTATACATTTGCTTAAATTTTCCCCTCTTATAACATCTGGGATCTAGAGGGAAAAGAAAAGACCAGAGAATGGCAAAAATTATTGGGGCAGCTATTGCTGCCAGTTTAGGGCCTGTGTCAGGAAAAGGAAGTCTTACTCATATACAGTGTCACCGAAAGGTAATAAAAGAGGTCAGATTGCTTCCACTGTGGAAAGATGGGCCACTTCAGTAGACAGTGTCACAGACGAGAGTCACAGATAGGCAAGGGAATAGAAAGGAAGCTCCCACTCACTTGCTTTAAGTGTGGCTCTGAAGCACACTTGGCCAAGGTGGCCCACATCAGGTCCTCGTGGCAGGCAGGACTGACAGGCCCCAGATCCCAACTGGAAACAAAGGAGGATGCTTCAACGATTTAGATCCTCCCAGAAAAGCTGTGGGTGAGCATTAACATTACTGGTAAGTATATTCATTTTCTCTTGGACCCAGAGCCTACTAATTGGTCCTAAAAGCCTCCTGAGGTCCCAACTCTTCCCACTATTTCTTAATTGCTGAAATTGATGGAAAACCTCATAAGCAGTTCCTTACTTCACCTCTACCTTGCATGCGAACTTCCGAGTTGTACAACCAACCCAGTAGTAGATGGAATTTGCTCCAGGACTTAAGAACCATAAATGACATAGCTGAGCCTCTACATCTTGTGGTTCCTAACCTGTACACTATAGTAGACAAAGTGTTAGTCTATAGGCCTTTTATTGTAAGAACCACCTTCCCTCTGTAACTTGATT
>NW_006399840.1:10479859-10507074 GCF_000299155.1 Elephantulus edwardii | reverse complement strand
GGACACACTGACAAAGGAGATTAATCAGAACTGGCTTTGACAAGCACTGTGGCAATTGGACAATTAAAACAGACATTCAGGGGAGGGGGGAAGAAGAATGAACTGGGGAGGAGGGTAGAGAAAACAATGCAACAATGAATGAATGAAAACCCAAAATCTCTAAATGTTCATTAAAACTAATAAAGTTAAAAAAAAGAAATAATAACTGTTTTTGACATTATAACTGTCTAAATTTAAAGGAATTTTGTTACCCAACAAAACTAACTGATATGAATTACTTTAAAGACAAGACTGCCAGATGAAGAAAGAACACAGTTGGATGGCTCTAACAGGAACTTCTCACAAAGAAACTCCATGTTCATATGGTTCACCAAAGAATTCTATTAAAAATTTACAAGATAAACAATACCAATTTTACACCAATTCTTTTGGAAAATATAGAAGGAATAAATGCTTAAAAGATAATAAGTTTTTCTTTGGAATGATAAAAACATTTTTTATCAATCTGGATGTCTTTTATTTCCTTCTCTTGTTATATTATCTTAGCAAGCACTTCCAATACAATATTGAAAAGTAGTTACAGTGGACATCCTTGTCTGGTTCCTGTTTGCAAGGAAAATGTTTTTAGTTTTTCTTCATTGAGAATGATGTTAGCTCTTGGGTTTGCATATATACTTTTCATATGTTGAGGCAGTTCCCTTCTACTCAAAATTTGCTGAGTGTCTTCATCAAGAAGGGTTGTTGGATTTTGCCAAATGCCTTTTCTGTACCAATTGCTAAGATCATATGGTTATTGTTATTTACTTTTTTAATATAGTGAATTATGTACAACAGGGTGAAAAGAAAATCTACAGACTGGGAACAAACACTTGGTGATACCATCTCAGACAAGAGTCTTATAACAAAAGTTTACAGAATGAATACTCCTGGGGCTCCACAAGAAAAAGACTGATTAACCCAATTACAAAATAGACAAAAGACATGGAAAGAATTTTCACAGAGGAAGATATTCGAGTGGTAAACAGACATATGAAGAAATGCTCCGAATCATTGGCAATAAGAGAGATGCAAATAAAAGCGACAATGAGGTACCATCTCACTTCAGTAACAGTGGCAAAGTTTAACAGGGCAGCAAGTAAGAGATGTTGGAGAGCATGTAGTGAGAAAAAAAACTCTTATACATTGTTGGTGGGATTGTAAAATGGTGCAACCATTCTGGAAGGCAATTTGGTGCTTCCTCAAAAAGCTGAACAGAGAAATTGCATGCATATGACCCAGCTATTCCAGTACTTGGAACATACCCTGAGAATATGAGAACTAAGGCATAACTGAGATCTGCACACCAATGTTCACAACAGCATTATTGACCATCACAATAACATGGAAACAGCTCAATTGTCTAATCACAAATGAATGGATTGAGAAATTAGGATACATTCACACAATGGAATACTACGCAGCATGCAGGAGCAATAACTTTGTAAATTATTACCTAACTTGGGAGGGACTGGAGAACATTACGCTGAGTGAACTAACTCAGTCCCACAAGGATAAATATAGTATAAAACCATTATTATAACATGAGTATAATGATCCAAGAGAGGTGGGAGAGGCTGGAAGCAGAAGGATGTGGATATACAGGGGGGATGGGGGAATTAATCATTAGGTTGTACAGTTTGATGGGGGTGGTGGTGAGGGAAATTGAAATTATATTTGAGTTTTGTAAATAAACAAGTAGGAAGAAAATAAAACTAAAAAAATATTTGACTGTAATTTTTGTGGCATATTTTTAACCCAATTTTTAAAAATATTAAGTGATGATTTCCACACAAAATTCTATTCCACTTACAATTTTGGAAAATAAAACACTAGTAAGACTTTTAAAAAGTCCTTTATACTGAAAAAATAAAAAAAATATGAGAACAATTAAAGATAACAATTAATTGCAAATATCTTTGTCAAATCTCCCTCTCTTCCCAGTATTTAAAAATTGGAGACATTCTATTCTTGAAGCATCAATGATACTCACATTTAACTGTAATAACTGTAGCTTTGTAATGAGGTTTTCTTTTCGGTTTTGAACAAAATAACAATAATTAATTTGGTGGTCATGTATGATGATTTCAATGTCTAGATTTACTTATTACATTTTTAAAGGTTTGTTTTGTTTTGTTTTTTCTTTCATAGTTTTGCGTCAAATTTTCATTAACTAATTATCCGACAGGCTGAGCTCTATGAGAGTAAGTGTGGCGTCAGGATTGGTGGAAGATCTATTAACAATCTGTGTTATGCAGATGACACAACCTTGCTTGCTGAAACTAAGGAGGACCTCATGCACTTGCTGCAGAGGGTCAAGGATCGCAGCCTTCAGCATGGATTGAGGCTCAATGCCATGAAGACAAAGATTCTCACCACTGGACCAATTGGCAGCATCAGGATGGATGGTGAAGAGATTGAGATTGTTCACAGCTTTAGTTTGCTTGGCTCCATGGTCAACACTCTTGGTACCAGTAGCCAGGAAATTAAAAGACGTATTGTGATAGGAAAGTCAGCTATTAGGGACCTATCCAGGGTACTGAAGAGCAATGTTGTCCCTCTAGAAACTAAGGTGCATCTGATACAGGCTATGGTCTTTGCAATCACTTGTTATGCATCAGAGAGTTGGACAATGACTAGGAAGGATAGAAGGAGAATTGACGCCTTTGAGCTGTGGTGCTGGAGAAGAGTATTGAATGTACCATGGACTGCCAAGAAAACAAACAGATTCATTCTAGAGAGGGTTAAACCAGGCTGCTCCTTGCAGGCAAGGATTCTGAGGCTTCGTCTGACATACTTTGGACATGTTGTAAGGAGATCAGTCCTTGGAGAGGGACATCATGCTTCGGAGGGTGGAGGGACAGTGCAGGAGGGGAAGACCCTCTGTGAGTTGGATTGATTCAGTGACTGGGGTAATCGGGATGGGTGTGTCAGAGACGGTGCGATTGGCACAGGATAGAGCAGGGTTTAGGGCTGTTGTACATAGGGTCGCTATGAGTCACAAGCGACTCGATGGCACATAACAACAACAACATACTCTTTGTAGCCTAGTCTATAAGAATTTCACTGTTAACCCAAAGACTGCCTCTCTGGTGGTTTGAATCTATCAGTGGCTACACGAGAGAAAGATGAGCAATCTTCTCTCATGTGATTTATAGTCTTGGGAAACCCACTGGAGCATTAGCGGTGAGGTTTTTTTCCAAACTGAAGACAATGAGGCTTTTTTTTTTTTTTTTTTAGTATACACTGTAAAACTTAAATTAGTTGATCCAGAGAAAATTTACTTTTGCTTCTGGAAAGCAATTAATGGAAGGTCAATTCAACTTAATTTTATTTTGGAATTAAATTGATTGAATGCAGTTTTCATTCCTTGTGATTCTGCTGCTGGGACTACAGTCACAGCTGAAAATAAAATATGTTTAGGAGACTCTTCATATTTGCTAGTCCCTGAAATCTGTTTTGGTGTTTTGTTGTTGGTGTTTTAACACAGCCTTGAGACTGTCAAATATCCTGCTTAGTTTCCTCAAAAGCAAAATTTCCCAAGCATTGGAATTTTTCTTTCTTGGTTCTTTGATCTTTATTTCTTTCAAGTCCTGGTTTCCAACATCGCCCTGGACAACTTAAGCCCTCTCACTTCCATAACATGTAGAAAGTCAGCTGGACTTCTTTGCCTCTCAGTGGCCATATTTTGCTTTGACTTTTTGATATTGCCGTGTTGGAAAAATACGAGACTTCTTTCAAGGGAGAGCAGTGAAACATATTAGGCATTTCTTCTTTCTTCTGTTGGCCTTTTGTCTTTGAACATTGATTTGAAGACATAGGTGTACCTGACCCAGTCGTTTTATTTTTCAATTGCTTCCTTTACATTCAAAAATTGGGCAATACGGAAGATGAGAGAAGAATAATTGATGCCTCTAAATTGAAGTGTTGGAGAAGTGAACTGACTTTGCCACGGACTTCAAAAAGAACAAACAAATCTGTCTTGGAAAAGTGCAATCAGAGTTCTCTTTAAAGGTATGGATCGTGAAATTTCATCTCACATACTTTGGCACGTTGTAAGGAGGGGTCAGTCCCAGGGAAAAGGCCTCACACTGAGAGAGGTGGAAAGTCAGAGTAATAAAGGAAGATCCCCAACTGAATGAATTTATACAGTGACTATAAGTATTGGCTGAAGTATATCAGTGGTCATAAAAAGGTCACTGAATAGAACAAAGCTCTGAGCTGTATCTCACAAGGTCATCATGAACCAACTTGATGGCATCTAACAATAACGTGACCTTTTGAGGTTTACCACATTAATGCTCTGATGTATTCAAATAGGTGGTTTTGTATTTTAGCCATTTTTTCCTTACTGTTTATGAATAATTACTCCAACAAACAATATTCTTTCAAAGCAGAAAACTATTCTTAATATTGCAATTTATTTAGACATTTAAGTGTTACTTAATACTTTTATTGCCAAATTCTGGTCATATATCTCTAATCTATCCATAAACAAACAAATTTTCACCTTTTTCCTTTTGTTGTTATGTGTCATTGAGTCGCAGACTCATAGTGTCTCTATGTACAATAGTTTTAAACCCTCCCCTAACCTGAACCAATCTCACTGACTGTGGCACACCTATCCCTACTACCCCACTCATTGTGTATATCCACTTCATCTGGGGTTTTACTCTCCTATGCTGTCCCTCCACCCTTCCAAGCATTACTTCCTTCTCAAAGGACTTGTCCCTCTTGGCTACATGCCCAGAATATGTGAGACAGACCCTCAAAATCCTTGCCTAAAAGGAGAAGTGTGGTTTTACCCTCTCCAGGACAGACTTCTCTATAAATTGGCTCTTTAGGAATTTTTCTTTAAAAAGTTTGTTGTTTGTGTCAACAAAGGTAAAAAGCAGAGACATAAATTCTTTCCTATATCTTATTCACTTTTTCTTCACTTATTAATGATCAATAAAACCATGTTCTACACATGTGATAAAAAAATAGTACCATAAATCCCAGTTTATATAAAAAAAACATTTTCCAACAGAGTGTAAGAAAACATAATGACTGGGAAAAAAAAACATTTGGCAATATCATTTCAGACAAGGATGTCATATCAAAAGTTTACAGAATCCTACAGGACCGCCACAATAAAAAGATTGATAACACAATTACAAAATGGGAAAAAGACATGGAAAGAATTTTCACAGAGGAAGAGATTTGGATGGTCAACAGACCCAGGAAGAAATGCTCAAAATCACCGGCAATAAGAGAGTTTCAAATCAAAACCACAATGAGATACCATCTCATTCCAGTAGCAGTGGCAAAGTTTAGCAAGACAGCAAGCAATAAATGTTGGTGAGGATTAGTGAGATAGGAACTCTTATACACTGTTGGTGGGATTGTAAAATGATACAACCACTCTGGAAAGCAGTTTGGTGTCTCCTCAAAAAGCTGCTTGGAATATATCCTGAGAAAATTACTGCTAAGGCACAAATGAAAATTTGTACAGATATGTTCATATCAGCATTGTTTACCAATGCAAGAACATGGAAACAGCCCAAATGTCTAAACACAGTCAAATGGATTGAGAAATCATGATACATTCACACCATGAAATACTACATAGCATCCAGGAGCAATGTTTTTTTTTGTTTTCTTGTTTTAATTTTTGTTTTATATCTATTTATTTTATATTGGTTTATTTACAAAGTTTGCATACATTGTTTTTCACAATGGATCTTTGCCATTTCCTTCACCCCATCCCCACCCATCAAATTGTTTGACACTATGATTAACCACACCCCCATCCTCACCTCTCTGCTTCCCCCTTCCTCCTCTCTTAGATTCTTATGCTCATTCTATAATAATGGCCTTAAACAGTATTTGTCCTTATTGGGTTGAGTTATTTCACTTAGTATAATACTCTTCAGTCCCTTCCAAGTTAGGTAGTAATTTATAAAATCATTGCTCTTGTATGTTGCATAATATTTCATCATTTGAATGTACCATAATTTTTCAATCCATTCAGCTGTGGTTGAACATCTTGTCTGTGTCCATGTTCTTGTGATGGTAAATAACACTGCTATGAATATTGATGTACAAGTCTCGGTGCCTCAGTTTTCATTTTCCTGGGGTATATTCCAAGCAGTAGAATAGCCGGATCATATCCAATTTCTATATTCAGCTTCTTGAAGAAATGTCAAACTGCCTTCCAGAGTGGTTGTATCACTTTATCATCTCTCCAACAGTGTATAAGGGTTCATTTTTCACCACACCCTTTTCCAACATGTACTATTTGCTGTCCTGTTAAACTTTGCCACTGCTACTGGAGTAAGGTGATATCTCATTGTGGTTTTGATTTGCATCACTCTTAATGCCAGTGATTTTGAGCATTTCTTTCTGTGTCTGTGAATATCTTCCTCTATAAGAATTCTTTCCATGTCTTTTGCCCATTTTGTAATTGTCTTATCAGTCTTTTTATTGTGAAAGCCCTGTAGGATTCTATAAACTTTTGATATGACACCCTTGTTTGAGATGGTGTTGTCAAGTGTTTTTTCCCAGTCAATAGGTTTCTTTCACTCTGTAGAAAAATGTTTTTGATTCATTCTTTAGAAGATCATATTCACCAATTTTATCCTCTCCAGATTGTGCATTTCTGGCTGTATTTGGCAGTCTTTTTATACTACCAACTAGGTTCTCCAAGCTTGATCCCATTTTATCTCTGATGAACTTTATGGTTTTGGGCTTTACTCCCAGGTTTCAGATACACCTTGAGTTGATTTTTGTGTGGTGTGGATCCTGTATCAACTTTCTGTAAGTCTAAGTCCAGTTTTGCCAGCACCATTTCTTGAAGAGGTTATCATTTCCCCATGTGATAGCTTTGATTTCCTTGTCAAATATCAGTTGACCATAGAGAGCTGTGACTATTTCTGGGTTTTCAATTCTGTTCCATTGGTCTATGTTCCTGTCATTGTAACAGTACCATACTGTTTTTGTTACTACCACTGTGTAATAGGTTTTGAGGTCAGGGAGTGTTCTGCCTACTACTTCACTTTTGTTTCTCTTAAGTGTTCTGCTTATTTGGGGTATCTTTATTCTCCAAATAAATCTGACAATTTCCCTTTCAATCCAACAGCAAGGATTGTGAAAATTACTACCCAAATTGGGAGGGACTGGAGTGCATTATGCTATGTGAACTAACTCTGTCCCATAAGGAAAAATACTGTATAAGACCATTATTGTAGAAATAGGAAGATAACTAGTAAAATGTGTATGAGGATCCAAGATGGAAGGGTAGGAGCAGAGGGATGAGGATGGGCAGAGACAAACAATTTGATGGGTAGAGAAAGGGATGAATGAAGGAAATGGGAGAGAAATGGGTGAAAACAATGTCTATAAACTTTGTAAGTAAGCCAGTATAAAATAAAAATTTTATTTTAAAAAATAGTAAAATAAACCAAAAGGATTGTATGTAACTGTCTCTCGACCCCTTAAATATATTATGCTCAAGTCTCCTATAAATATTTCAAGTTATTTAGATGGATACATTAGATCCATTGACGAAATGGACTTTGCTTTTTTAACAAGTTGAGTATTTTGTCCTAGGTTAACTATTTCATTTTTATTACTTTAAACAAAATTATTATAGTCTGTTTTGCTACCTGTTCAACTAAGGTTGTTTTTCTAGCTCCTTCAGCATACTCCTGACCATTTCTGCTTCTTTGTCTTTCCTCAATTAACTTTCTCTGCCAGAGAAGCCGTTCTCACTGATATATTTCAATTCAGTCAATTCAAGAATTTTATTAGAAATAACTCAACCTTTTTGTCCTTTAAGAAATCTTCCTCAACAATTCTTATCTGACACTAATTTCATGCTATCTTCTCTCTTATTAAACACGTAGCACTTTGTTATTATTATTATTATTGTTTTGTTTTTAAATTCGTATTAATTAATCTGTTTCCCTTTTAATTACTCTATGTAAAAGAGTATTTGTGCCAAGTAAACTTTAAAAAAATGATTTCATGTTTAATTTCCTAACACATTTCTCTATTTATATTACTGTTCATGCATATATGGTCAATAAATGGAGAATTTTGTGTTGAGTCCATGGTGTAAATGAGTGAACAGCCAGCCTAGCACGTTTCTGCAAAATTATCCCACCATCTGCATTCTTTTCCTCCTGGTCAGTCACGCTCAGTTTACAATAATGTAAATGAAAGACTGGTTCTTTTTAAATTCACATTAATTGTTTTTAGACTGACAGAAGTATAAAAACCAAAGTTTGTTAGCTAGTTTAGAATTAAATATAAGTGCCTTCAAAATGTATTAAACAACACAGACTAATTTCAAACTAGAAAATAGTTTAAATATGGAACAATTCATGCCTAGTAAATACTTATTATTAGATTTTGTAATATGGCCTTGAGCTTCACTGACTAATGTGTATTATATTACACACTCTTGCCCATAAAGCAGTAAACTAACTTTTACATTTAACATTAAACACATACTATATGTTTTTCCTTCTACTTCCTTCATTGAATTATTCCTACTAGTGTGTACAATTTCATTGTTTCTTAATATAAGGATTCTTTAAAGCACAGACAGGCCAGTTTGTGGCAAAGATTGCTTAAATGCTGCAGTGTGCTAATGAACTGCCTCATTGCATCCCATGATTATGAATATGAAGCTGAGAACTATAAACTAAACTCAATGTACTGGGAAGTGCCTGTGTCTGCTAATACCAGCAGTGAGGTGATTGCCTCCTTAAAGAGCATCTAAAACCGCAAGCAGAGCACGGGTCCCAAACCAAGTCTGGATTTCATTTCATTTTTACAGGAGAAAGTTTTGAATAATAAAAATAAGAAACATGCATATGCTTTGGCATTGTCCATATTTTCCTGAATACATGAAATCATCAAACACATTTTCAATAAAAATTGAGAATATATTCCCATTAGAACATTTTATTGACAGAGCTAACCCACAGATGAGTTAGAAAGCTCATCATTGAAGAAGTACAAAAAAGATGTGATGGGTTATGGGTGTAAGTAAACTTATAATCAGGAGCTAACCTAGAATTCAATCTATGTAATGGAGAATAGATTAATTAAACAGCCTTCCAGTGGTTCATATATTCACTCACTAATTTTTCAAGTAACAATTATCTTGGTGCTATATATACCACAAGTTTGTTACTATCTGGACATTGGTCAAGTAAATTCTACAGGCTTAGCAATAGGGATAAATGAGCAATACTGCCCATATCCAGGCATCACCAGTATCTTACATAAATTCTATATGTAATTATGTTAATTTATTAATATTGCATCTGTTTCTAAAAATATTTTCAGACAAGCTGCACTGGAAAATTTAAAAAAAGGATGAGTAAAATGAGGAAGAGTTAATTGACATTCAAAGGTAAAAGAAGTATTAGGGGGGAAATGAAACTGAATATAAGATTATTACGTAAAATGAATACCATGTAACTTATAAATTTGAAATGGGGAGAGGTAACTTATGAATTTGAAATATTGATAAAAGGAAGGAATACAACTTATGAGAAAAGTCACCGTTTCTTTATGATAACAATATATCCATGAGTTTGCAATGATAATATAATATTGCACAGAAGTTTTCCAAGAAAAGCACTGTTGTTGTTGTTAAGTGCCATCAAGTCATAAAAGACTCATAGTGGCCCTATGGATAAAAGACCTGAACGCCTGTAACTTTCATCTTTTCTCCAGGTTCTTAGGAAACTAACCAAAACAATTTTATTTTCACTTGCTTCATATATAGTTGGATAATGAATAAGGAAGACTGTAAAAGAATCTATGCCTTTGAAGCACAGTGTTGGCAACCTAGTGGTAAAGAGTTGTGTTGCCAACTCCAAGGCACGTGGTTTGAAACAACCACTTGCACTGTCGAGAAAAGATGGTCAGTGTCCTCCCATGTGATTTACAGACTCTGAATACCTGATGAGGGTCAGCTATGAGTTGCTTCCAACTCAACAGCACATAACACACTAAGGACTGACAAAAGAACAAACACTTCTTAGAAGACGTACAGCAAGAGTGCTCCTTAGGGGCGAAGGTGGTGAAATGTCACCGCTTATACAATGGGCATGTTGTCAGGAGACACCAATTCTTAGCAGAAGACATCATGCTGGGAGAAGAAGAGAATCTGTGAAGGAGGAGAAGATCCTTGACAAAATAGATCGACACAGTGACTGCAACAATGGGCTGGTGCAGGGCGGTGATTGTGAGGATGGCACAGGATAGGTTAAAGTCCAGCTCTGTTGTTCGTAAGGTCACTATGAGTCACAGTTCACTCCTCACCACCTTCCAGCTCTTCTTTGAAACAACTTTTTGCTCAACAATATTTATTCAACAGACATTTTGTTCTTTTCTAGATGCTCTTTTAGGTGTTGGATGTAGACTATGAATGTATAAATAGCATATGTCAAGGTGACTTGAGACCTGTAGAGAATGAAGATGGTACATGATTATTAACAATGTCGGGGAGGGTTTTCAGGGAAGAAGCAGCAGAGGTTCCAATTCTGAAGTTATATGCCTTAAAATAAATACAATAATAATGTTTTTAATTATCAATACTCATTGACCAATTTGTTAATCATTTATGTTAGGGTTATAGAAATGAATTGTACATAGATTCAGATAGTAACATAGCTTTCCAAAAGAAAGAGACTAGCTGCTCTCTCCAATTATGTTCTCTAGAAAATTCAGTTTCAATCTTCTCTCTTTCACTGCAGAGGCATTTATTTGTTTGCTCCTCTTGGAATGCCTTAAGGGAGCTGTGCTTCCAACCCAAAGGTACAGGATTCAAATCCACCAGCCACTCCATGACAAAAGATGGGCAATCTCCTCCTGTGCGATGTATTGCTTCTGAAAACCCACTGGAAGGTCAACTAAGAGTTGGTTCTGAGTCAACAACAGCAACAACAACCAACTTCAGTTATAGGTGAGTAAATTTGGTGTTTGGGTGGATGGTTGTGAAAAACAATAAATTATAAGGGTGATATGAAAGGAGAAATCTGAGAACCATATTTTAGTTTTTAGGTATTTTAGTCTGGTGAGGAAGAGAAAGCCTCTCTGAAGAAGTAATCTGAGACTGAGTTGAATAATAAGGAAGCCACTGTGCAGGTTTTGGGTTTGTTTGTTTTTTTTTAATTAAAAATAAAAATAAAAACAAACCCCAGGCCTGGGCACCAATGCCTCATTAGCTCTAACAAGAGGCTTCCTGCCTACAGCTCATTCCCAACCCAACAGTCCACAGCTTACCTTCATCCAAGGCAAGAACTCACCTTTCTAAAGCCAAAGGCTATACACGTGCACCTTCAACTGCAGACTCAGTCCCAAATGAATTTGTAAAAAGCCCCCAGGCCCGCACACCAGACAACAACATATAAGGCCAGGACTTGTCTCTATTTTGGAGACTGGGTGAAGTGGCTGGATGCTGGAAGATGGGCACTCTTTTTTTGGTTGAAGGTCAGTGTGTTGTTTGTTTGGTTATTTGTTTTCTTTCTTTCTTTCTTTTATATAATTTAAGACTCAGGTTTGGAGTCAACAAGACCTCCTGGAGGGCACGTTCAATTAAAGCCAGGCCCTTGTCTCCATTTTGGAGACTGGGTAAAGAGGCCGGACTCTGTAAGATAGTGATCTTGTTTTGGTTGAGGGTCTGTTTTGAATATTTGGTTGTTTTTCGTTTGTTTGTTTGTTTGTTTTAGGTTATTTAAAGCTTTATTACATAATTAAAATATTTACAAATATCTTTTTAACATATTTTTACAAACCAACCTTAACAATGAGCTTTAAGCTAATTAAGCAGAGGGTGTCAGGATAACTCATAATTATGTAGGATTTATGTTTTACGTTGAATTGCTTTTTTTTTTAATAGTGGCGTTCATGGGCTGAATATAATATTTGGTTGTTTTTTTATTTAAGCATCTTGTTTAGAGTGAACAAGACCTTGTGGAGGTCCCATGTACTTAAAAGTTGGGCCTGAGGGATTATGTTTTAATCCCCTGCTATCATATTTTAGAGGAACATTCTTCTAAGTCATACTAAGTCTTCTGTCAATTTGCTGTACTGAGGTAATCTGCGTTTGCTGTGATGCTGAACCTTGTGCCACTGGAGTCTCAAATGCCGTGTTTGCCCATGGTGGATAGTGTTTGGTGGAGCTTCCAGTTTAAGACAGGTTTGGAAGCAGAAGTGGCATCCACTTCCTAAACTGCATGCCTGTGAAAACTCCATGAACTTGGAGAATCAACAATAGTTACAGAAAGGCTCAGGTTTTTTGTTCGTAGGGTTGCTATGAGTCATGCTCAAGTCGACAACAGTCAACAGTAACAACAACTGTGTAGGTGGAATTAGAAACAGAATTACAAATTAAAGAAATAATAGGTAGGTGCCACAGAAATGGGATGGTTTGGGAGAAATGGAAAGAAATCTAGATTATAAAAAAGTGAGAAACCAGTGAATATGGATATTAGAGAGATAGACAAGGAGCACATGACCTAAGAGCTCAAAAATGGATAATATTTTGCCATAATTGTATTCTACTTTCAACCTGAAGTGTAATGATGTAATCATATTTTGCACACATGCACACACAAATATGCACATAATATAGTTCAGGCTGTGAGGGAAATGAATCATGGAGCTAATTGGAGAAAATGTTGCCAAGAGCTTATAGTTGTTGAGGAGAGATCCTGGGACAGACTGGGTGGGTGGTAGTGAGGACAGGCAGTGTTTTCAGATTCACTGGGGACCAGTTAGACCTGCGTTTGGTTACGGGTAGTGTTGCTCTTTATACAAACTAAGGAAGAAGATCTACAGTGGCATAGTCCCTAGGGAGTAGCACTGCTAACTCTAAGGTGGCACGTCTCTGGCAGTTTGAATCTAACAGGCTTTGTGGAGAAAACATGCACAATTTCCTCCTGTGTAATTTGTTGATCTTGTTAAATGCCAACAAGTCAGTTATGACCCACAGTGGTTCTATCACAATAGCTCTGAACTGTGCTCTATCCTGAGCCAGTTTGTCTCTGATACAACTACCCTCGTTACCCCAGTTATTGTGTTAGTCCATCTCATCCAAGGTCTTTCTCTCCTGAGCTGTCCCTCAACCCTTCAAAGTATGACGTCCGTCTCCAAGGATTGGTCCCTCTGGCATTATGCCCAAAGTATGTCAGGTGGAGGCTCAAAGTCCTTGCCTCCAAGGAGAAGCTTGGTTTATCCTCTCCAGGACAGATCTGTTACTTCTCTTGACAATGTTCAGTACTCTTCTCCAGCACCCTGCTCAAAAGCATCAATTTTTCTTCTGTCATCCTTTGTCATTCTCAGCTCTCTGACTCATAGCAAGTAATTGCAAAGATTCTGGTCTAGATCAGGTACACCTTAATCTCTAGACAGGCATCGTTGCTCTTTAGCACTGTGGAGAGGTCCCTGTTAGCATATTTTCCTAATGCAACTCATCTTTTGATTCCCTAAATGTTGGTGCCAGCAGTGTTGATTGTGGCCCTACACTTTGTGTAACTTAGAGTCTCCAAAATCTCACTAGATGGTCAGATATGAGTCAGTTCTGACTTGAAGGCAATTAATATGGGACAAGTTTGCTTTACAACCTAATGGAGATGACCAAGTATCTCTGATTTTATTTATTTAATTTTAAAAGTTCCAAATGTTTTTGCAAATTATTATTATTAATTTTAATGGAAGTTTACACAGACTTTGGATTTCCATTCATTCATTGTTGCACTTTTCTCCCTGCCCACCCCACCTCAGTTCTCTCTTCTATTTGAAAAGTAAAAGAAAAATTCTTTCGTTGTTATACACTCCCTCCCCCAAGTCCACTCCATTATGCAGCCTTCATTCTGGACTCCTGTCATGACAATAATACCTAATCACATATCCCTTTTAAACAGTTCTCTCCTTCATCTGTTTCAATGCAGCATACATAATTATCCATCTTTCTCAGTCTCCCCCAACCATAATGCCAGTCCCAATTTACAACAGTGGCAAGATGCATTATTTATCCTTTTGTGACTAAGATATTTCACTCAGCATAATGTCCTCCAGGATCACCCATTTTGTATAATGTTTCATGAGTTCCTTGTTTATCAATATAGCATATTGTGTGAATGTACCACAGCTTCTCTATCCATTCTTTTGTGGATGGGCACTTAGGTTGTTTCCAACTCCTTGTTATTGTGATCAAAGCCACAATAAATATGGGTGTGCATATATCGGCTTGGGTGGCGGTTTTGGTTTCTTTGGAGGATAATCCCAGGAATGGGGGAAAAATAGTTTCAAACTTTATAATAGTAGACAAAATAGTAGAATACACCCTCATTGACTCAATCATTATTTAACAAAATTAACTCTTCACTAATCGTGCTTTGTATATGCTATTATTAGGTGCTTTTCTGACACAAATGGCCTTACATATATTACAGAACAAAATGTTCCCCAATCCTGTGACATCTTTAAAACTCTTGCTCCATTTGAGCCCATTACTGCAGTCACTATGTGAGCTCATCTCACTGAAGGTCTTTTTTTGCTCATGCTCTTCGATATGAAGCATGATGTCCTTCTCCAGGGATCAGTCTCTCCTTGACAATATGTCCAAAACTCACAGGACAACATCCTGTTCTTAACTTCCTTCTAACAATCTTTCTGGTTATTATAAGCTAATTTGTTCATTTTTCTAAAAGTGCATAGTATATTTATTCTCCTCCACAATTATGAAAATTCAAATGAACCAATTCTTCTTCAGTCTCCCTTATCCAGATTTTGTATGCTTATGAGGTAAATGAAATGATTGTGGTGTGGATTGGTAAATCTTTGTCCTCCAAGCAATTTCTTTTATTATTATTATTATTATTATTATTATTATTATTATTATTATCTTTTGCAGCAGATTTTCCCAATGCAATACCATATGATAGTCTGAATACCACTTCCATGGATGCTGATTGTGGATCCAAGTAAAATAAAGTACTTAACAACTTCAATATTTTATGTTTATCATGATGTTGCTTTTTAATCTGGTTATGAAGATTTTTTGTTTTCTTTCTGTTGTTGTATAATCCATACTGAAAGCTGCAGAAGTCTTTAACCTTCACCAGTTAGTGCTTCAAGTCCTTTGCACTTTCAATAAAGCTGAATTATCTGTGTATTGCATGTTTTTAATAAATTCTCCTCTAGTCCTGAAGCCTCATTCTTTTTTATATTATCCTGCTTCTTGGATTACTTGTTCAGCATACAGATTATATGTTGTTACATGTCATTGAGTCACTTGTGAATCATAGCGACCCTATGTGCAGCAGCTCTGAAGCCTGCCCTGTCTTGAGCCAGTCTCATTGACTCCAACACACCTACCTTCTTTGGCCCAGTTACTATATCAATCCATCTCATCCAAGGTCCTCCTCTCCTGTACTGTCCCTCCACCCTCCTGGGCATGATGTACTTCGCCAAGGATCAGTCCTTTCTGACCATGTGCCCAAAATATGTGAGATGGAGCTTCAAAATCCTAGTCTCCAAGGAGAAACTTGGTTTTGCCCTCTCCAAGACAGATCTGTTTATTTTCTTGGCAGTCCGTGGTATATTCAAGACTTCTCCAGCACCACAACTCAAAGGTATCGATTCATCTTCTGTCATCCTTTAGTCATTGTCCAGCTCTCTAATGTGAAGTATGATGAAAGGATACAACCGTTATTCCACATATTCTGATTTTAAATAGTTTTAAATAATACTCTATTCAAAAGACTTGATCTGTGTATAGGTTCCACATGAGCACATTTATATATATTGGAATTTCCCATCTTACTGCTATTCGCAGTTTATTACAGAACTGGACGTCTTTTCAGAGTTATTAAAATACTTGTAAACAGCTTTATTTTATTATTTGCTTGTAGCCAACTTCCTTTGACATTAGCAATGCCAACTATTGTTTTATAGCATCTTGAATTTTTAGCCGTTCTATGTTAATGCATTGCTTCAGTTATTTTAAAATAATCTTTAGCAAGATTTTTCTTGCATATTTTATTAATGATGCTTTAAATAATTTCCCTATTCTACAAATCACTTTTCTTTGGAATAATCACATCTATGAATCACTTCTTCTAGGTTGGCAGTATAGCTGTCTTCCAAATTTCTTGGCATTGTCAGAAGTTTATCCACATGCTAAAGCCTCTCAATGTATTATTCTTTCAACTCCCAGAGGTTTATTTTCCACCAGTGTCTTCAGTATACATATATGCTCTCACTCATTTCTCTGTGTCCTAGATAAATTCCAGAAATTATTTTTTAATATATCATGTGAATATGTTGGAAAAGTAAAATTACACAGGAACCTAAATTATTCCTCTTTAACAATTTTAATACAAATTGTTCATGTCATTAGTTACAATCTTTACAGGATGTCAGTATTATAATTATTTCCATTCTAGTTGTTCAATTTATTTAGCTTCTATCCTGCTGTTTATGTTCTAATCTGTGTTTGGGGGTAAATGTTGGCAGTCTGGTATCACATAATTCTGTGTGAGGGAGCACATTGCTGATGAGTTTTCATTTTGTGAAACTTCAATTCTATATACAAAGTTTATCTGACAATCTCAGAAGTTTCTATGGTTACTTTCATTCATGTAGATCTAGAGGGTTTAAAAAAATTTTTTTTAATGGTATTGTTTTTATGTGTACTGTCAAATCAGATCTGACTGGTACAGGAGGAGATTGTCCCTCCTTCTCCAGCAGAGCATCTGGTGGATTTGAACCACGTACCTCTGGGATTGCAGTGCAGCATTTTGCCACTAGGCCACCAGAGCTCCCTCAGATCTAGAGTTTTTAAAGAATTTAGATTTTGTTCTGCTTTTTTTTTTTTTTTTTTTGTATGCTATCCAGAAACTTTTATCATGTTCCTGGTCAGAACAATCAATAACATTGGCAGTTAGCACTAGCTATTTTTTTCTATTACCAAGTTATAGAGACTGGCATTTGGGTAGGTTATTAGTCTCATGGAAAAACTTTTTATTTGCTCCCCAATGAGTAGAAACCAGTAGTCATATTTAAATGATCATTTGAAACATTACAAATGCCCTGTAAACATTAAAGAACTTTGCTTTCTGTATGCATATATAGTCTTGATTTTTAAATGGTATTATAATAATAATATAATAGTTGGCCAAAATAGTATTCATCTTTTTTGTTATTGACTCAAAAAGAGTTCTGCTGGTGTAGTTTATAGCTATTTGTGCTAATAATTCAAAGGCTCTGTGTCTCCAGTGGTTTGGATGTAATAGTGGCTCTAAAGAAAAAAGAGCGCTATCTTCTCTTCCCTCTTAGAAAATTTCTTAGTAAACTGATGGAAGTTTGCCATGAATCAGAACCTGTGAGTTAGAACCAAATAAATGGCGATAATTTTTAAATCTCACTCAGTATTATTTCTTCTAGATTCACTTATATTGTTATTTGGGGAATCATATTCTTCTTAACAGACATAACATTCAATTTAGAATTCCATAGTTTACTCATCCACTTAACTATTGATAATCACGTAGGCAGTTTCTAACTGTTCTTGGGAGTAATGTAGCAGCGTGCATGTGTGTGCATGTGTGCTGTAGAGCATTATTCATATGGCTTTCCTAGTCTTTGACTTTAGTTGTATCCACATAAGTGTATAGGATATGATAAAATGTTAATATAGTAAACAGCACTTTTCTTGATGGGAACATGCACGTTAAGGTGTGTAGATTAACAAGCACATTGCCAATTTTGCCATCTTGCTAGGCTTAACTTGAGCAGGTTCAGAAAGAGAAAATAGAAATCTCACTCTCATCAACAAAGAAATAGATAATGCATGATGAACTTTTGTGTAAGACAAAGATTCAAACCAAACCAGACCAGACTATCACCAGCAGCAGCAGCAGCAACAACAGAAGCTGTGGTGAAAATACAGACATGAGACAGCACTGGACTGGAACTGCCACTTCATGTAGCCAGAGCTGAAGGTCTGAAGGTCTTACTGATGGTTGGGACCAGATGCCATAACTGACAGGACTTAAAGAGATTTATAACATTGATTCAGAACCAGAAAGCAGGGTCGAGAGATTCTGAAGGTCAGAGGACCTGCATGCACAGCTGAGAAGCTGTCTTGACTAAAGTACTGTATCTTTTTTCCAACCAGAATTGTAACCCGTTACTTCTGTGAAAACCACATAATCAAGAGTATTATGAGTCCTGTGTGACTATCGTAACACATTAGCTGATCCAATTGCAGAGAAGCAAGAGTCTTGGGAAGGCCTATTGAGTTGGTCTTAGAATTGACAGGAGTAGGTGTGGGAGTATGGATCTGCTGACACAGGACTTAGCTTTGTGCTATTGAAGTTGACGGGACCTGTTCCCTTTTTGTGTTACTGCATCACACGCTGCCACCTCCACATCAGCCATGCTTTTTGTACAGTATCTGTTGATTCATGTCACTTTTATTCTATTTTAAGGATATCTACCTAAGAGTAGGATACCTAGATCACAAGGTTTTTGTTTTGTTGTTTTTGTGGGGGTTGGTATTTTTTTTTTTATTGTGAAAAACATGTACGAGGATCCAAGGGGGTGAGGAGTGGGAGCTGAAGAGTGAGGATGGGCAGGGATGAAATCACAGGGCTCCACAATTTGGGGTAGGGGAGCTGGTGGGTGAAGGAAATGAGAAAGATCCAGTAGGGACCAGAAGAGATAGGCTAATGGTAAGCATAGTCCAATGGTGATCATGAGAAAAAAAAAGACAAAGAAATTGTATTATTCACTTGTGGGTTTCTCACTTGGGAATGGGGGGCAGACTCATTGATATGAACGGGGAAGGAGATTACTGGTGGTCCTGGGTTGAAGCTGTTCAGTTAGAAGATATTTTCTTAGCATTTACTGTTCTCTGGACTGCAAAGTATTTGCCAAGGTGGATTCAGTGAGGATGGCTGGCTGAATCCTGAGGCTCCATCTTCCTTTGCTTCCTTAGCTGGCAATTATATTTCCCTTTTATCTCTGGAACTGGGTTCAGGGTTCAGGTCTGGAGTAAACTCAGTGTTAAGATTGCCTGTAGGAATGGGAGCAAACCTAGAGAGAAACTTGTTACAAAGAGAAGGGCTTTGGAGGTGTTACTTACAGGTGTACTGGGGGAGGGGGTGAAGGAAAGTGGCTTAGATACAATTCTTTGTACACCCTAAACAGTTTTCCCCAGTGACCCGAAGCCTCTTCCCAGGGGTTGGATGGTCTCCCCAGGAGCCAGGAGGCAAACCCTGAGGGCCAGACAGCTCTCCCGGGGGTGGGGGGTGGGGGAATAGCATACCCCAAGAGCCAGGCGGCACTCCCTGGGGGTCGAATGGCTCTCCCTGGGGGCCAGATGGCTCTCCTCAGGGCCAGGTGGCACAGCCTGGGGGCCTGAACAGCTCTCCCAACTTTCATAGTTTCTCTAAATTCATAGAGTTTCTGGAGGCAAGCTACTTCAGAATTGGATGCCACTCCTGCCTCTAAGCTTGTTTTAATCTGAGAGCTCCACCAAGCACTGTCCACCACGGGTAACCATTATCACGTTTGTCACTTCAGTATCAGAGTTTAGCCTCACAGCAACCATGAGTTATCTCTGTTTCGCCAATTGGCAGAGCAATGATATATTACTTAGAAGACTATTTCACTGAAAACAATCAAAACAGGCCTGAGGGCTGTACGTTAAAATCCCCAACCTTTAGTTTGGTAGCATAACTTTCTATCCACTAGGCCGACAGGGATCTCTCTATGGCTCACCACAATTCTATGAACAACAAATCTAGTCCTTGCTTTCTCCTAAACCATCCCCACAATCTGAGGCACACTGGAGCCTATTGCTACAACTTATCAATCCGTTCTGTTGATGATCTTCTTTACTTCTCTGACCTAAGGAAATCTTCACTGACAGTGAGATGCTTTCCAGGATCAAGTCCTTCACCTTCCGTGGCTCCATGGTGCCAAGGCCGCTGCCCCTCACCCCGCCCCCCCCACCTGCTGTCACTTCCTGTGCTGTGGGCCTACAGCTGTTGGTAGACATCCGACCATGTGTGGGCTCTGTCACACCGGCTGTGGGGCCCAGCACCTGCCGCCCGGTCTAGGTTAAGGGTCCATGGTGGCCCCAGGGGGTCGCAGCAGCTGGCAGTAGGTGGGAGTGGGACCCAGCCATGTTCTTTCAAGAATCTTTGTCCTCTTAATATTGATCTTCAGTCCGTATTGATGGCTGGCAGTCAACGGCTTGGCAGTTTATAAGTTGTATGGCCTCTTCCAATGTGGCTTGCTGGGCCTCCTGCTCCTCACACTGTGTCTCTTGTCGCCATCATCTTGGTTCTGAGAATCTATTTTAGAATGAGTTTATTTAGTGGCAGTGTGGAGGCTATGTCTTACCAGCTGTGGGGCTTGGTGCCCACCATCTCTCTGAGGTGAGGGGATCCCTGGGATCTGGCCGCAGAGGCCTCATGGAGCTGTGGCAGCTGCGTGGCCTTGACAGTGGGGGACTGGGAGCCATGGAACTCATCTATTTTTTGGGGGGGAATCCTTGTTCTCTTGATGGTGAGCCTCGCTCTATATTGAAGACCAGAAATCAACTGTTTAATCGTTCAATTATCGATAATCTGAGGACTATGGAGGGCCATGGTGGCCTGTTTCTATGCAGCTTACCACTCCTCCAGTTCCTTATGCTGTTTCTTCTGCCACCACCATCTTGGTTCTCTCTGTGTGGGTTTTTGTGTGTGTGTTTTGTTTTGGTGTTTTTGTGTGGATTTTGTTTTATTGGGGTTTTTGTTTTGTTTTGTTTTTAGGAAAAACCATGCTATTTTGCAAAATAGTTAACACCATTTTACAATTTACAAGCCAAATATAAGAGTTTCAGTACTTCTACAACCTTGGCAGTATATGCTGTTTTCTGTTTTGTAATCATTGACTTCCTTGCAGGTGTGAGATGGTATATTTTTCTAACACCTTATCTATCTATAATATCAGTTCCTCTGTTTATCAAAGAATGATGGCTTGCATGTTGTTATGATGCTGGAAGCTATGTCACCAGTGTGTTAATTTACCATTAAGGTCGCTCAAGACAGACAGGTTTCAACAGACAAATTAGGAAATAAAGTCTGGAAATTTATTTCCAAAAATTAATCAATGAAAATCCTATAAATTAGAGTAGAATAGTATCTGATGTCCTGATGGGGGATAAGCCTCTAGTTGGCCAACCACAGAGGATTTATGAATATATACCCTGAGAAAATGGGAACTGAGGCACAAACAGAGATTTGTACATCAGTGTTCATAGCAGTGTTATTCACTATCACAAGAACATGGAAATAGCCCAGATACCCAACAATAATTGAATAGATTGAGAAACTATGATACATTCATACAGTGCAATACTACACAGCATGCAGGAGCAATGATTTTAAATTACTACCTAAGTTGGGAGGGACTGGAGAGCATTATACTGAGTGAACTGACTCAGTCCCACAGGACAAATATTGTATAAAACCATTAAGGTAGAATGAATATGAAGATCCAAGGTGGAGAAGGTGGAGGCAGAGGGGTGAGGATGTGTGGTGGTGGGGAATTAATCATGGGGTCATAGAATTTGTGGTGGGGGGTGAAGGAAATGTGAGGGATCGGGTGTGAAAAATGATGTATTCAAATTTTATAAATAAATTAGTATAAAAAATTAATGTAAAATAGAATGTATATGAGTAATTGTATGAAATACAATGTAAATGAAAGACTATATAAAACACAATACATATGAATGGAACATGCTATAAAGGTATTATTATCTGAAAATCAATAAAAAATAAAAAAAAGAATACCAGTTGGAACAAGAGGTACATTGTAAAAGGTGAAATATTTTTATGATCTAAAGAGAAACAAGAGTATAAGATGTGCACTGTAATGTGGACTGGGAGAGGGTGAAGGAAGAGAGAGGGATGAAAATGTGCAACAATGGATGAATAATAATAAAGAACAGCCGTTATCACAAGGCCAGCACAAGGGACCAGGTAGCATTTCTTTTCAATTGTACACGGGCTGCCCTGAGTCAGGGTCCACTGCTGACAAGTCACAACAGCAACACTTAGACTTAATAGTAAACAAACACATTCGCATAGTAAGTAGATCACACACTCACTTCCCTGGAGTCAGAAGCGACTTAAAGTTGATTCTCCAGTGGGTTTCAGGAAGCTGTAAATGACAGGAAAGAGGACTTTCCGTCGTTCTTCCTTGGAGCCACTGGTTCACAAGCAGCACAACTCCCTATGTACTGTACCATCGGAGCTCCCTAGTACATACTGTTGTTGTTGTTGTGTACCATAGAATTGGTACCAACCTACAGCTGACTTCCCCCTCCCCCAGCAGGTTTTCAGAGGCAGTCAATCACACGGGAGAGGATTCCCATATTTCTCCTATGTAAACTATTATAATTATTGAAAAAGGAAAAAGTCTGATTTAAGTGTATTTTCTGGTAAGATATTTATTTTGTATTTTCCTTTTAGAATTACAGAATATTATAAAGACCAGAAATGATTCCGATTACTTCTTTCAAAAAATAAGAAAAGAAACTTCAGGGTAAGAGATGCATACGAGATTCCTCAGCAGCTTGTTCCTCGGTGTAGAATGCAGGACTCGAGGCAGAGGCCTCTTCTATTTCAGACTCATTTCACACCTTAATCCCTTTTTTTTTCTCCTGTTTCCTGAAAATGATAAAATGAGAAATTAAAAAGAGTTCCAATAACATAAGAATCATCAATCTATCTATTTTTTTAAATTTCCTTACCTAAAATTGACTCATTAATATTAGAAAGGCAAGGGCTTGATTCTTTTGGAGCTTTGTTTGCAATTCTACTCTCTGAGCCTTGTCCGTACCACTGATAATTCTGATTAACAACCTTTGTAACACATGAGACTAGGTAAAATGGAAGATAGCGGTTCTGTAGAATCCTGTAGAATCATGGAAAAACACAGCAAAGCACGTTCATTTCGGCAGGTGGTGTGCTTATATTTCTTTATTCAAAGGTTAGTTGAGTGAAGAGAAAGCTCTGACCGATGTTTTAATGAATGCTTCTGTTTGGTTCTGGCAAATCCACTATAACTAAACTGAAAAAGATAACACATTCTCATAATGTCAAACTAAGTGATAAGGTTAAATAATTTCTCTGGTTAAATATAAATGTAAACCTTTAACAATCTACATGTGCAACAGATCATTTTGGAGGCTGGACGTTATGAGGAGGAATGTGGCATCAGGATTGGAGGAAGACTCATCAACAATCTGCGTATGCGGATGACACACCCTGCTTGCTGAAACTGTGGAGGACCTGAAATATTTGCTGTGGAAGGTAATTGAATGTAGTCTTCCATATAGATTGAAGCTAAGCATCAAGAAAACAAAGATTCTCACCAATGGGCCAACTGGCTGCACCATGATAGCTGGAGAAGAGATTACTAATTTCAGCTTGCTTGGTTCCACAAGCAAGACTCTTGGAACCAGCCATCAAGAAATCAAAAGATAAATTCCATTAGGAAAATCTGGTGCGACAGTTCCAAAGTGCTGAAGAGCAATAATGCCAGTCTAGAGACTAATGTGTCTCTTTCAGGCTAGTCTTTGGAATTTTTTTGTTATGCATCAGAAATGTGGACAATGACTAAAGAGGACAGAAGATGTACTGATGCCTTTGAGTTTGTCCTGGAAAAGACTTTTTTTTTTTTGAGAAGGCTCTACATGGACAGCCAAGAGAACAAACAGGTCTGTCCTGGAGGTGGTGAAACCAAATTGCTCCTTGGTAGCAAGAATTATGAGGCTCCATCTCACATACTTTGGGAATGTTGCCAAAAGTGACCAGTTAATTGAGAAGGACTTCATGCTTGGAAGGATGGAGGGACATTAGAGCAAAGGAAGTCCCCAGGTGAGGTGGACTGAGGCAGTAACTGGGTAATGGAGCAGGTGTGTAAGAGACAGTGAGATTGGCTCAGTATAGAACAGGGTTTAGAACCATTGTGCATAGGTCATTGTTTGTCATGGTCAACTCAAAGGAACGAAACAACAACAAATAACTAGAATAGTTTTACATGCTTTCTTTTTCCTTAAACAGTTGCTACGCCTGTATTCCTCTGAATTAGAAAGACAGTGAAGAACAAAAAAATTTCATTCCTTTCACAACTCAGGTGCTAACTACTTATTTTTCATTTTTATTATTTTTAGCAGCTATTGAGTCAATAATGTGTCAAATTTCTATGGAAAATGAGGGAAAAGTGCATTGTTTTTCCCTGCATAACAAATAATTTCATTTCATTCAAATGCATTTCCTCTGGCATCAGTATTAAATCACTTTTCAGTAGAAAGACAGCCTACACCAAAGTACATTGCAGCAGAAAATTGAGAGACACATAATGGAAAAAATTCACCCTGATTCCAGACTGAATTGGACATAATTCCCACATCATAAAATTACAGTGATTTCACCATAACTTCCTAATTTTTCTCCACTCTCATCTTTCTGGAAAAAAAGTGGTTCTCTCAGTTAATATTAATGGCTTTCAGAGGGCTAAGTGGTATTTGGTTTAGAGAAAACTCTTTGGAAAAACTATCAAAGGCTACAAAAAGTTCTTTGTTTTGAGTTTTGTTTTGTTTTTTAAAAGAAATTAAATGGATGCCTTATTCTAGTCTGAGAATAGATTTTAAAACATACATGTGTCTAACTAAAATCTATTCATGTGGATAACTTTAGTAAAAATCTTTGTGGACTCGTGATAATGCATAAATATATAATCTCTGCTTATCCTCAAATTAGACATAACATACTCTGGAGGCCTAATGATAAGAAGCTGTGCTGCAATCCCAAAGGCACATTGTTCCAATCAACCAGTTACTCTGTGGGAGGATAAACAATCTCTTCCCTTAAGATTCCAACTCAATGGAACACAATAACAAGAATAGAGAAGAAAAAATAATCTGATAAATATTCCACTATTTCTAATGGTTCTACTGAGAAAATGTAGTATGGATGCGAGTGGCAATGCTCATTTGTTGGAGTTAGGTGCCATCACGTTGAGTGCAACTAATAGTGACCCTATGAACAAGAGATCTGAACCCTGTCTTACCCTGTGCCATACTCACACTTTCTGACACACTAGAGATGATTGTGGAAGTCAATGTGTCAATCCACCTTGTTGAGGGTCTCCCTCTTCTTTGCTGACCCTCCACTTTTCCAAGCATTATGTCCCTCTCCAAAAAATAAGCCCTGTTAGGAACATGTCTGAAGCATGAGAGGTGTAGCTTTATTATCTTTGTCTCCAATGAGCACTCTGGGTGCACTTTCTCCAAGACATATTTGTCTGTACTTTTGGCAGTCCATGGGCTGTTCAGTGATCTTCTCCAACACCACAGCTCAAAGGCGTCAATTCATCTTCTGTCATACTATTTATTCTCTAGCTCTCAGATACATAGCAAGTGATCAGAAAGCTAATGGCCTAAATCACATGCATCTTAGTCCTCAAACTGATATCATTACTTCTCAGTATTTTGAAGAGGTCTCTGGCTGCAGACTTTCTCAGTTCAATGCCTCTCCTGATTTCTTGTTTCAATCGTATCTCGGTCTATCATAATTTGTATCAGTCTAATGGTAAACATCTTTGTTTTCTTAATGTTGAGAAGCAATCCTTCAAAGGCTGTATTCTATGATCTTTAGCAACAAGTGCTTCAAGTCCTCCTCACTTTCAGTAAGCAAGGTGTGTCATCTGCGCAATACAGGTTATTGATATGTCTTCCTCTGATCATGGTGTTATATTCTTCTTTGTAGATGCCAGCTTCTCTAAGTGATAAGGCTACCTTGAAGTTAACAATCAGATTGCTTGAAGAAACGACTATAGCATCAGTTTTGTGCACGTCTTCTTTACAAACAGCAAAAGCCCCTTGGGGTAAATGGTCAAATAAAATGTTAATAGTGAAGCTCAGTTGAGGCTGCTTTTCTTCACTTACCAAAATAAAACACTAGCTATTCAGGCCTTGTCTAAGAGGAGGAGATATCATTGGATAATATTTTCAATCCACAAAATGGTTAAAAACCCATATATGTTTAAAATGTGTATGATACATTTGTAAGTTTGTGCTGTACACATTTTAATTAAAAGTAATTTGAAGCATTTGTTACTCAACTTTTCCTTGGTTTAAACAATTTAGCAAGTAAATATTTTGCCATTAGAAAAAAATTAGAATTATATAAATTACATATTAAATTATAATTGTTTCCAAATTATTATTAATGAATAGAATAAATCACGATTTTTTTTATACCTGGTGGAGAAGTATAAGTGTTGTCTACAACGTTGCTGTTGTTGTGTACCATTGAGTCAAAAATGACTCAATGGCTGACCCTCTGGCAAGTTTTCAGAGGCAATTAATTGTCATCCTTCTTGCGTGGAGCAACTGGTGGGTTTGAACCACGTGACTTCAGGATTGCAGTGCAGCTTCTTGCCACCAGGCCATTATAGGTCCCTTACTAGGCTATTAATTTTCATGCTTTGCATTTCCCTGATTATATGAACCAACAAAATGGAAATAAAAAGAAGGCCCTCCATAAGTACTGTAATTTCAACACCTCAGAGAAAACAAGCAATAATATTTTGAAATATACAAATCTGAGTGTGTGTGTGTGTTTTCTAATGAGATCACAATACTCAGTGTATCATGAACTGTTTTATTTTCTTTAAAATATACTGTTAATGTCTTTTCAAGTAAATAGAAAAGATCCATGTAACATTTAAATGTCGACACAATATAGGATATATTTTTATTATTTATTTAACAACATGTATTAATGAGCATCAAAGTTATTTTGAATATTTCACGTTATAAATAGGACTGACTTTTTTTTAAACTTTTGTCCAATTATTTCTGCAAAATAAATTCTTTGCAATGCAACTGCTGGAGCAAGGAAAAGAAACTGTTTTCTTTTTTTAAATTGAAATTTTAATGAAAGTTTAGAGATTCTGGATTTCCATTCATACACTGTTGCACATTTTCCTCCCTGTCAAAATCTTTCATTGTTATAGAATATGCCTCCTCAGTCCACTTTTCTATGCAGCTCTTATTCTGGACCCTTGCCATGAAAATAATTGTTGTTGTTGTTGTTGTT
>NW_006399840.1:10469504-10475789 GCF_000299155.1 Elephantulus edwardii | reverse complement strand
CATCCGACTCAAAATGTCCCATGCCAGTCCATCTCATCTCACCGATGCCTAGTATGCCAATATTTATGCGTTCCATTTCTTCCTAATTAAATATTCCTTTTAATCAGTTCTCTTGCTCTCTCATCTGTTTTAATGCAGTATACATTATTTATCCCCTCTTTTCTTAGGTTTATCCCAATCCCTATGTCAGTTCCATTTTACAAAAGTGGCACTATGCAGTATTTGTCTTTTTGTGACTGAGGTATTTCACTCAGTTGTTATTTTTCCAGCCTCTTTAGGTCTTCTAAGTTTGGTCTCATTTTGTCTCTTACGATCTTTATGGTTTGGGACTTTATCCCCATATCTCTAATCCATCTATAGTTGATTATTGCATATAGTGTGAAATGTGGATCCTGATCCCAGCACCATTTGTTAAAGAAGTTGTCATTTCCCCATTTCATAGGCTTTGTTACCTTGTTGAAAACCAGCTGACTAAAGATAGGTGGGTTAATCTCTGGAGTCTCAATTATGTTCCATTTTTATGCCTTTGTCACTGTACCACTACCATGTTCTTTGGCCTATTCATTGTAAAGTAGGTTTTAAGATTAGGAAGTGCTTTGTCTCCCACTTCATTTTTGTTTTTCAGAAGTGCTTTGCTAATTTGTGGTCTCTTTCCTTTCCAAATAAACTTGCCTATTGCCTTTTCTATCTCTTTGAAAAATTAATTTGGTATCTGCATTGGGATTAGATTGTCCATGAACAAACAATATTTTCCACTTATTTAGGTCTCTTAGCCTTTTGTAGTTTATAAAGTTCTTTTGTATCTCTAGTTAGGTTTACTCTCAAGTATCTTAATTTGTACTTGGCTATTGTAAATGTTAATCCTTTCTTAGTTTCCTTATCTGTGTCAGCTGTTTTACTGAAGAGAAATTGCACTGCTTTTTTGTAAACTGGTCTACTAGATCTAAGAGGGGGTTTTTCATTGAGTCCTTAAGAGTTTCTGTGTACACTATCATATAGTCTGTATATGTTGTTGTTATGTGCCATCGAGTTGCTTGCGACTCATAGTGACCCTATGTACAACAGCCCTAAACTCTGCTCTGTCCTGTGCCATTTGCACTGTCTCTGATACACCCATCCTGATTACTCCAGTCACTGAAACAATCCACCTCATAGAGGGCCTTCCCCTCCTGTGCTGTCCCTCTACCCTACCAAGCATGATGTCCCTCTCCAAGGACCGGTCCTTCCTTACAATGTGTCCAAAGTATGTTAGATGAAGCCTCAGAATCCTTGCCTCCAAGAAGCCACTTGGTTTAACCCTCTCCAGGATGAATCTGTTTGTTTTCTTGGCAGTCCATGGTACATTCAATACTCTTCTCCAGTACCACTGCTCAAAGGCATCAATTCTCCTTCTATCCTCCCTAGTCATTGTCCAACTCTCTGACGTATAACAAGTGATAGCAAAGAACATGGCCTGTATCAGATGCACCTTAGTCTCCAGAGAGACACCGTTGCTCTTGAGTACTTTAGAGAGGTCCCTAACAGTAGACTTTCCGATTGCAATACATCAAATCTTTCAGTTTGCCAATATTTCCTTCTCTGCTCATATTACTCTAGAAAGTTCTTCTAATATAATATTGAAAAGAAGTGGTGAAAACATCTTTGCCTGGTGCCTGTTTGCAAGGAGAATTAATTGCATTTATTCTTACTCCATTGAGAATGAGGTTAGCTCTTGGTTTTATGTTAATACTTTTCACTATGTTGAGGAAATTCCTTTCTATTCTTATTTCGCTGAGTGTTTCAATTATGAAGTGCTGTTGAATTTTGTCAGTGGCCTCTGTATCAATTGACAGAATCATGCGGTTCTTATTTGCTTTCCTTTCGCTTCTTTAAAAAAATTTTTTTATTATTAATTTCAATGAAAATTTACACACACTTTGGATTTCCATTCATTCATTGTTGCAGTTTTCTACCTGCCCCCCCCCCCCAGTACACTCTTCTCTTCGAAAAGTAAAAGAAAAATTCTTTCATTGTTTTACAATCCTTCCTCCCAGGTCTACTCCACTATGCAGCCTTCATTCTGGACTCCTGTTATGACAAAAATATCTAATCACATATCCATTTTAAACAGTTTTCCCCCTCATTTGTTTCAATGCAGTATACATTATTTATCCCATCTTTCTGTTTCCCCCCAACCCCGATGTCAGTCCTGTTTTAAAACAGTGGCACCACGCAGTACTTTTTGTGACTAAGATATTTCACTCAGCATAATGTCCTTCAGAGTCACCTATTCTGAATAATAATGCATGAGTTCCTTGTTTTTCAATGCAGCACAGTATTCCATTGTGTGAGTATACCACAGCTTCTCTATCCATTCGTTTGTTGATAGGCACTTAGGGTAGACCAGCAGATATGGCAACTTAGGCTAAACCTTCAAATATGGAAACACATAGGAGGAGAAACTGTTGTAAACAGACACTGGTGATTGGAACATGGAATATTAGAAGTATGATTATAGGAACATTGGACATTATTAACAAACAAACAGAATGCATAAATATTGACATACTAGGTATTGGCAAAATGAAATGGATTGGCATGGGACATTTTGAATCAGATAACCGTATGATCTTCTATGCTGGAGATGAAAAGGTGAGAAAAAAATGGGGTTGCTTTCATAGTTAAAAAAGTCATTTCTTGATCTATCTTGAAATACAATGTTGTGAGTGGCAGAATAATATCCATACACATGCAAGGAAGCCCAGTGAATACCACTATGATTCAAATATGTGCATCAACAACTAGAGCCAAAAAGGAGGAAATAGAAGATTTCTACCAACTTTTAGAGTCAGAAATTAATTGAACATGTAATCAAGATACATTAATAAAAATAAGCGGCTGGAATATAAAAATTGGGAATAGGGAAGAAGGATCAGTAGTATACAAACATGGACTTGGTGGCAGGAATGAGGCTGGAGATAGAATGATAGAATTCTGTACAACCAACAAGTTATTCATTGTAAATTCTTTTTATAAGAAACATAAATGCAGACTATACAACTGGATTTCCCCTAATGCTATGCATAGAAATTACATCTGTGAAAAGAATCACTGGAGAAGCTCAATATCAGTTGTGAAAGCTGGGCTAGATGCTGATTGTGGAGAAGACCATCAACTCTTTATATGAAAGTTCAGGCTGAAGCTAAAGAAGGTTAAATCAAATCTACAGGAACCAAATTTTGACCCTGAATCTATCCCACTTCAATTTCAGTATATAATACTCTTTTTTATCTTTTATGGTGTATTTCAGCCTGATGTCTATTTTATCAGAGATTGGTATTGCCAATCCTGCTTTTTTATGGGTGCCCATTTTCTTGGTATATTTTTTTCCTACCTTTTGATTTTTTAATCTCTCTCTCTCTCCCTCCTTAGATATCTCTTGTATACAGTATAATGATGGGTTGTTGTTGTTTTTTTTAATCCACTCTGTTACACTTTTTCTCTTAATTGGTCCATTTAGTCCATTCACATTAAGTATGATTATTTACTTGCCAGATTTTATTGCTGCCATTTTGCTGTATTTCTTTTGGTTTATTTTGGTTATTATGGTCCATCCACTTACCTATGGTGTCTCTGTGTAAAGAACTTCCCTTATAATTTATTGTAAAGTTGGTTTTCTTTTCACAAATTCCATTAGCTCTTGTTTATCTCCAAATAACCTAATTTCTCCTTCATATTTGATGGACAGTTTTGCAGGGTACAGTGGCAATTATTTCCCTCAGTCTTATGTATATGGCATCCCATCATCTCCTGCTCGCATGGTTTCTGCTAAGAAATCAGAACTTAGTCTAATTGGTTCTCCTTTGTATATGACTTTGTTTTTTTGTTTTGTTTTGTTTTATGCTGCTTTTTGTATTCTTTCCTTATCTTTGATTTTGAAAAAATTTACTATGATATATATCTTGATGTTTTTCTTTTAGGGTCTAGTCTTTTTGGGTTTCACGGAATTTCTTGAATGTGGATTTCTTCATTCTTCATAATGCCTGGAAGGTTTTCTCCTAGTATTTCTTCCACTAGTTTCTTGACACTTTTCCTGCCTCTCCTTCAAATTCTGAAATTCAATCATATGTATATATTTCTTTTTATGTCATCCCACATGATTTTAATGTTTTCTTAATTTTCTTTCTGTCTCTTCTCTGATTTTTGTTGTAGTGCATTCCATCAAGATTCTTGTCTTCCAGCTCATTGACTCTCTGTTTCATCTCTTCTGTTCTGCTTTGTTGTTTCTCCAGCATGTTGGAAACTTCTGCCATTTCAATTTTGATACTCTAGATTGCATTTTTCATGCATTTAATTTAACTTCAGTACTGTGTTGGCTGTACCCTCACTGTCGATTTTTAATTTTTTTCTACCTTTTTATTACTTCCGTCCTTTTGTTTTATTTCTCCCATCTTTCGCAATTTCTTCAGTAGGTATTCAAATAACTCTACCTCAAGTATTTCTTCTTGTTCCTTGACTCTTGGGTACTCATTTCATTTATTGTTTCCGTCCTTTCTTCTTGTACCTTCTTCTAGTATCTTTTCCCGTAGCTGTTCGTGTGACTCTGCATTAATATTTTGCTTGCTTTACAATGTTTGAAGCTACATGTTGCTTTCGTAAAGTTTTTCTATAAACTGTTAGGCCATTCCTATTTTATCTGCATAGGTTGTTCACAATTCTTTGTCTTAATGTTGTTATCCATTAGCTACAGACTTAAAATGTTCCCCTTACAAGGAAGGGCAACTCACTATGCCAGGAGACCTTCCTAGGTCTGTGCAGTGGGCAAGGTCTCCTTTCCTCAAGTCCTTCATCTTCTCTTTGGACTGCAATGCAGCACTGCAGGAATCTCAGCTCACTGCTGTCCACCTCTTCTTAAATTTGGAATTGTCTTTGATGGAGCTGAAGACCACCCTCTGCCAGCAGGCAGCTGCACTCTCCCTATCTGTTTTTAGGTCAAAGGGTTAAGCCCTACCAGAGTCTGGCCACTCTCTCAGTTCTCATATGTAGCTAGGTGGGGATCTCTCCAGCCTGTGCTGACCTCTTCTAAATTGTCCTTTGTGGAACTCCTTGGTTTGTGCAGTGCCATGATCAGGTTCCTCAACTCTCTTCTCTGCTCTCTCTGTTCATTCAGGGGAAGGATCCTTGTCTTTAGTCTTGCAATAGGTGAAGATGATGTCTTGTCAGGATCCTGTACATTGGTGATCCCCTCTTGGCCTAAGGGCCTAGGGCCTGATGGCCCAAAGCAAGGTACTTCTGTGTTCGAGATCAGGGGGAGAAGCAATGGTGAAGAGGATGGTGGCAGAATTAGCCCATGAACATCCATTATGAAATACCTCTGTGAGGGCTGGGATTCAACTTTATACCTGAATGCTGACTTCAGTTTCAGCACCTGTGTGTTAGTGAGTCAAGGAAGGAGCATATCGGTTTCATTTTTGTTTTAAAAGAATTCTAATGATTGTGGAGTCCAGCAATGTCTTGAAACACTAATTGTAATTGATACTTTGAAATCCCTTCTCATATGAACACTGAAATCAACCTCTCTTTTTCTCTCTCCCTTCATCCCCTGACTTCTCTGTGGGGGTGCTGGCAAGAAGGGAAGAAGTTTTTTTGTTTTGTTTTAATTAATGTTCTCTTTCCTTTGTTCTGATGTCTTCTAGCATTCCTGTTGTAATGTTACTCCTTGAGTGGTTTAAATTTTTCTTGAGATGGGCACCTTTTTGCCTTTTCCTCTGAGCGCTGGAAGCATTCTCTATTCAGGTCATTTAATGAGACAATGTGATTTATTATGCCCCTCCTCTATATATACTTTGATTTGCTTTTTGGCTAATTTTTTATTTTTACTAATTATTTTAACTTTTATTGGCCCTTGGGGACAGCGAGAACGTGCTCCTGGGCAGAAGGGAAGCTTGGGAGTGGCGCACAAGGGGAAGTCACCTCAGACAATAACGAAGAGGCGTCTTTCAAAGGTACCTAGGAAAAACCGGCGGGCCTGGATACCTTTGAAAGAGGCCTCTTCGTTTTTGTCTGAGGTGACTTCCCTTTGTGCGCCACTCCCACGCTTCTCTTCTGCCCAGGAGCACGTTCTCGCTGTCCTCAAGGGCCTCTTTCCGCCGGTTTTTCCTGGGTACCTTCAGTTAAAATAATGATGCAGGGATGCATCCTGTCTCCATACCTTTTCAACATGTATGCAGAGCAGATTATCCGAGAGGCTGGACTCTATGAGGAGAATTGTGGCATCAGGATTGGTGGAAGATCTATTAACAATCT
>NW_006399840.1:10458311-10459604 GCF_000299155.1 Elephantulus edwardii | reverse complement strand
TAAAGGCACCACCAACTATGAGATAACATCTCACCTCAGCAACAATAGAAAAGTTCAAGAGGACAGAAAACAGCAAATGCTGGTGAGGGTGTGGAGAGACTGGAACTCTTATACCATTTTACATTCCCACCAGAAGAACTAGTATAGAAGTCAATCTGGAACTTTCTCAAAAAGTTGGAAACAGAAATAGCCTTAGACTCAGCTATCCCACTACTGGGAATATACCCTAAAGAAATCAGAGCTGTGACTCAAACATGTATCCACACCATGTGTATTGCTTTATTATTCACAATAGCAAAAAGACAGAAGCAGCCCAACTGTCCGTCAATAAATGAATGTACTGAAAAACTGGTACATTCATACAATGCAATGTTATATAGCACTGAAAAACATAAAAGTTTTAAAACACTACACAACATGGGTGAGCTTGTAAGACATTATTCTAAGTGAAATAGCTCAGTCACAAAAGGACAAATATTGTATACCACTGCTGTAGTAAAAAAGGACTGACATGGGAGTTCGGGGGAGAATAGGAAAAGAGTGGATAGATAATAAACACTGCACTGAAACAGATGAAGGGAAGGATTGTTTGAAAGGAATATATGATTAGGCATTATATGTCTGAAACTTGACAATCTGATACAAGAGGTGCATTACAAATTGAAATAGGGTTTGGGGAAAAGGTGGGGGGTGAGGTAGAAAAATGTGCAACAATGAATGAATGAAAACCTAATCTTTCTGCAAACTTTTGTCAAAATCACAATTTTTTTTTAAATACAAACCACACACCAACAATAACAAAACAAATAAGGATGGCTAGAATATCCAGCATCACTGTACTAAAAAGAATTAGCTAACACAGTGTTACTTAGGCCCCAGGAAAAGTCTGTATCTATTTCTCCGTGTTAAGAACAAAAGGTTGCTTAGCCCTAATGACATGAAAGATAAAAAACTGTGAGAGACACTGTTTCTGGTTAAAAAGAGATTTTGTGGCAGATATGATTAGATAAAAGAAAAAGTAATTAGTTTGAAGAAAATCCTCCCTCTTGGAGAGGAAGATGCAACAGAATTTTACATAAAGTAGCAGTTTTCCTCATGTAGGCTATTGCTTTTGTTTGCTCTAAATCATTTGGAAACATTTGCACTCATTTGCTAAATCAATGGTTGGTGGCTGGAAGGCACTGAGTGGTCTTGGAGAGTTAGAGATGTATGTTGTTGTTGTTATGTGCCGTCCAGTCATTTGCGACTCATAGCGACCCTATGCACAACAGCCCTAAATCCTGCTCTATCCTG
>NW_006399840.1:10452000-10458211 GCF_000299155.1 Elephantulus edwardii | reverse complement strand
GGTAATCAGGATGGGTGTGTCAGAGGCAGTGTGGTTGGCGCAGGATAGAGCAGGGTTTAGGGCTGTTGTGCATAGGGTCGCTATGAGTTGCAAACGACTCGACGGCACATAACAACAACAACAACAACAACATTTTAACTTCACTAATTCTCTTTTTTGCCATACTCCATTTGTTTTGACATAAAGTCCTCTTAAAAATCAGTCTGCTTCTGTTTCTGTGAAAATGTCTGATTTTCAGAAGAAAGATGGTTCCCTTTTTGGCAAATTTGTAGATTTGTTCCACGTCAAATGCATTTTTTATCTAGTCACATTAACATAAAATTATCATTTGCTCAGAATTAATAATTGTAATTGTGAGTATATAGCCAATCATTTAGTTCATTACACGGAAAATACTTTCACTCTGTGTCTAAGAATTTAACTTATATAATTGACTGTATATCCTTACATGTACACTTATAGTTAGTCTTACTAATTTCTAAGCAGAAAATTTGCCCAGCACACAAGATTTCTACTTCCTAAAAAGTTAGTCACTGGTTCAGAGCCTGGACACTTACCCATCAGAGCCACTTGAGCCTCACCTAACAGAACTCAGTGCTCATTCACATGCTATACCACAAAAGGCAAGGGTGTTTTATAGCTGAGCAAGAGAAATTTCTCCATGGTGTGTCTTCTGTCTCCTCTCATTCAGCACTGATTGCTGCCTCCTTCACTCGGGGATATAAATGAGTACACTTTACAGCAAGGAAAGTGAAGGTCCAGTGGTAGGATACTCGTCTTCCATATGGGAGACCAGCATTCACTTGGTAGCCAGTGCCCCTCAAGTGTTGCTACCACTTAGTCAAGACAGAGTTAGGAAGAAATGCCTAGTGATCTATTTCTACAAAACCAATTCACAAATGATTGTGAGAATGGATTGACAGTGTTTCATTCCATTGTGCATGGGGTCACCATGAGTCAGGGACCCTGACTATTCTAATTTACAACAGTTAAAGTTATGTTTAGCGTAGAAGAGACATAATACTAATTAATTACACTAGAGTACTGGAATTGCTTAAATACACTTCCTTTGCTCTTTACAACTGAAGAGTATTTTTCCTGTGGTTCTTAGTCTAGGAGAATACTTGGAGAAACCTAAATTCTAGTTTTTGTCTCATTCCTTAAACTCTAGTTATCTTCACTCTTATCCAGTTCCTTCTTTGAATCTGGCAGAAAGCACTAGCAAAGCTCCTACTAATGTAATTTTGATTGTAATCACTTTTCTAGTCTAAAAAATTTTAGCAACAGAAAACATTCACGAATAGCTTATTTTATGAGTGATGAATTTTACATAGGTACTTTCGTCTTTCTCTAAATTATAAACTTTACTAAGCAGATAATTTAGACTCTCTTTGATATCCCTCAGGTTTTTGGGACTTAAAGTAATACACACAGTATATAAATGATAATGTGTTGAAACAGTACCATAAAGTGGTTTTATTTATAGAAACCAGTATTTTTTCATTGGTGGTGGCAAGTGATTTAATTTGTTATTATACTTCATTTAAAGATTCAAGGTAGTTCAGATTTCTTAAACTTACTTGGTCTCTATTTGGAGAGGGTATTTGACAAACAAATTCTCTAACCTTTAAATATTGAAAAACATTAGATTTAAATGACAAATTCATAATGACTTACTATATATACATAATATTATAGCATGGTTTTGAAAATGCTTTATAGTTAAGTCAACCACATCTGTTTTTTTCAATATTACTTATCATAATACTTATCTAGTATGTCTTAGCAAAAATGCTTACTTTCATACAATCTGCCCAGCTTTTGAGTATGTTTTTCCATATTTGGAGAAGAGGTCAAATGGTGGTAACACAGTTTGGAAATCCTAGGAAGGAAAAGGACAATGATTACCACAGATATCTTACTGACTTTGCATTATTAGTCTTATTATTGAGGTTAGTTTAAATTACTAGCTAGACATAACTTACTATTCAATTTTATCATCATTTCAAACACAACCAGATTAAAAGGGAGGTTTCATAAACCTCATTAGTTGAAAGCCAGATATAACAAAACTTTTATTACATACATAAGTTTTCTTTTGATTTTTTTTCTTTTCATTTTTTTAAAATAAAATTTACTCCCTCTCCCTCCCTTCCCCCACCTCAAGTTGACTTTTTTAATACTAGTTTATTTACAAAATTTGAATACATTGTTCAAGAAGAGATTCTTCCAATTTCTCTTACCACCACACCCATCAAATTGTACAACTCCCTGATTATCTCTATCCCTTCCTACACATCCTTATTCCTCTGATTCCACCCTACCTCAGATCCTTACACCATTCTTTTAGAATAAGAATGGTTTTATAAAAAAAATATTTTTTTTAAAAGGGGGAAAAATGGTTTTATACAATATTTGTCCTTGTGGGACTCAGTATAATGCTCTCCAGTCTTTCCCAAGTTAGGTTATAATTAAAAAAAATAATTGCTCCAGCGTGCATTAAGAGAGATGCAAATCAAAACCACACTGAGCTCCATCTCACTCCACTAACAGTGGCAAAGTTCAACAGGGCAGCAAGTAATAAATGTTAGGGAGAATGTGGTGAGAAAGGAACACTTATAAATTGTTGGTGGGATTCTAAAATGGTACAACTATTCTGGAAGGCGGTTTAGTGCTTCCTCAAAAAGCTGAACATAGAAATTTCATATGACCCAGATATCCCACTACTTGGAATACTGAGAAAATGAGAACTGAGGCACAAACAGATTTATACACCAATGTTCATAGCAGCATTATTCACCATCACAAGAATATGGAAACATAAAAAAGAAAGAAAAAAAAGAACATGGAAACAGCCCAAATGTCCAACCACAAATGAAAAGATTGAGAAATTATGGTGCATTCACACAACAGAATACATACAATAATTTTTAATATCTGTGGATAATACGCTGTAGAAGCTTTGAAAGATGCAAATATTTGTCACAGCCTCTTCAAAGAGATTTCAATCCAAATGTTTCACCTTGGTCTTTAAGGTCCCTCACCACCTTGTTTAGACTCCTTCTCTGACATCATTAATTCCCTCCTGTGTTTCTCCTGCTTTATTCTTCTTTAGTAACACTTTCTTGAACATTTTGTATCTTGGAGGTTTTATTCTTAGTATTGTCTCCACCAAGACAGCTTTATCACTCCTTAAACCTATGGTTCACTCCCTCTGTTTGTGATGTTTGTTCAAAGAAACTTTCTCTGATTATCTTTATCTAGAATAGCACTGTAAACATCTCCTATCCTATTACTATCCTATATACTATCCTATTACAGTATTGTACTTCATGCTAGATCTTGCAAGGGTAGATTTCATAATAATTATTCAAATAATTGTTAAAGGAATTCAGAAAGAAGAATGCTGGGGAAGTATGAGCAATCAAAGAGAAAACATCTGAGATTAGGAAGTAATGCTTTTTTCATGCATCTTAAATAGATAAAAGGATGAAAGAACTAAACTAGTAAGTCAATAGTGAGTACTATAAATAAATGCTCAGACTGTATAAATGTTCTCCTTGGATCAGAAATCTATTCTTACTAGGTAGAATTTTTTTATATTGGTTTGTTACAATGTATTGTTTCACAGTTTTCTTCATTCACATTGTGCTTCATACAGTCATTTCCATGCATTATGTTTTATAAAATCAGTCACCATTTGACCTTGCCCATCATTACCCTGTCTTTTCAGGTCTCTGCCAGTTCCTTCCTATTTCCTTCACTCCCTCCCTCTCTTCCTCTCTATCTCTCTCTCCCTCCTTCCCTCCTTTCCCTCCACAAAATTGTGTAACAGGCAGAATTCTGGTTGTTTTGTTTTGAAACTTAAAGAGAAGGGCTTTGCCATAGGCCGGGTTTTCATAAGCCTGCATATGAGCAAGACACAAAAATCAGTGTAGTAAAAGGCTCAAGGGAGTCTCTACCATTAGGCTCTCTCAGTTCTTGTATTACAACAAAATCAGTGACTTTAAATACCTGCTTTTAAGACCAGTATTATTTGTTGTTGGTGCTGTTAGGTGCCATCAAGTAGTTGAATACAACTCATAGCAACCCAAAGAACAACAGATCCCAAAGAATAATAGATCTGAACCCTATCCTACCCTGTACATCCTCACATTCTCTGACACTCTTGAGACCGTTGTTGCAGTCTATATGTTAATCTATCTGGTTAAGGTCTTCCTCTCTTTCGCTTTCCCTCCACCTTTCCAAACATGATGTCTTTCTTCAGTGTATATAAGATTAAGCTTTATCATCTTTGTCTCCAAGGAGAGCTCTGGCTGCACCTTCTCCAAGACATATTTGTTTGTCCTTTTGGAAATCGAGGGATATTAGTACTATTCTCCAATGCCACACCTCAAATGCATGAATTCTTCTGTCATCCTACTCATTGTCCAGCTCTCAGATGCACAGCAAGTGAATGAAAAGACCATGGCCTGAATCAGACAAACATTAGTTCTCCATTGCTCCTTAGTAATTTGGAGAGGTAGCTGACTGTAGAATTTCCCAATGCAATACACCTGATGCTGATACCAAATGTACTGATTGTGGATCCAAGTAAGATGAAGTAGTTGAAAGTTTCAGTCTTCATCATCATGGTGTTGCCTAATGCTCCAGTGGAGAGAATTTTTGTTTCCTTGACATTGAAATGTAATCCATATTCAAGGCTGCAGTCTTTGATCTTTTGAAGAAAGTACTTCAAGACCTCATCATTTTCAGCAAGCAAGGTTGTATCATCTACATAAGTTATTGATGAGTCGTCTTCCCATCTTGAAGTCACATTCTTCATCATAGAGATCAGCTCTTTGAATAACTTACTCAACATACAAATTGAATAGGTATGGAGAAAGGATAGAACCCTGACACATAACTTTTCTTTATTTTAAACCATGTAATGTTCCCTTGCTCTGTTCACACAATAGTATCTTGGTCTATGCATAGGTTTTGCATGAGCGCAATTATGGGTTCTCGAGTTTCCATCTTGGCAATGTTAGTCATAATTTATTATGATCCACATAGTCAAATGCCTTTGCATAGTCAATAAAGCACAGACATTCTTCTGGCATTCTTTGTTCTCAGCCTGCTCCATCTGACACCAGCAATAATATTGCTGGTACCACGACCTCTTCTAAAGCCAACTGGAACTTCTTTCAGTTCTCTGTCCATGGACTGTTCTGGCCATTTTTAAAAGACCTTCAGCAGTATTTTACTTGCATGTGCTATTAATTATATAGTTCAATAATTTCCACATTCTGTTGAATCACTTTTCTTGGGAATGGGAATATATATGGACCTCTTCCAGTCAGTTGAACAGTCAGCTATTTTCCAGATTCCTTGACATAGACTGGTGAACACATCCAGGACTGTAATTTGAAATATATAATTTGGTTTCCCATCAATTCCTGGTCACTTTTTTTTTGTCAATGTCTTCACTGCAATTTGAACATCTTCCTTCATTATCATCGGCTCTTGACCATATAGTACTTCCTGAAATATTTTGGTGTCAGGTAATTATTTTTGAAAAGGATGTTAAAGGAAAAAGTCTGAAAAGATTATTACAAAGAGCAGCTCAAGAAGACAAAGCAAACCATTATAGTGGAAAGCACAGAGAACTAGAATTGGAAAATGAAAATGTAAAAATTTCCTTGGTACTTCTCAAGCTGAAGGAACTAGAAAACAAATTCAAGCCTCGAGTTTCAATACTTAGTGATACTATGGGCAAAAAAATCTTGAAATATCTAGGAAGTATCAAAAGAAGATGGAGGGAGATAATGTTGCTGCAGGTCTAGAGAGGAAGAAATAGAAGCAGGGCAAGCTCTCCCCACATAAGCTTCAAGCCGGTATGAACTTCCCAGGGGCTCTGGGACAGAGGCAGAGCGACTTCCTCTTCCAAGGACTCCACAGCCCCAAAGAACATTGCTTTAAGACCAGAGAGGAAGCAGAGAGGCAGGACCAAGGACAGGGTGAGTTTCCTTCCTTTTCCCTACTGGAGTGTTGAGCTTCCCAACTAAGGCAAGTCTTCCCCTGATCCCAGAAACCAGAGAGATCTTAAGGCAGGGAGAGTTTCCCTCCCTTCCTCTGAAGCACCCTGGCCAAGGGTTCCAGGCAGCAATGACAGGGAAAAAGAAAACTACACAACATACCCTACACAAAAGCAAAGCAAGAGAGCATCCCC
>NW_006399840.1:10439064-10446320 GCF_000299155.1 Elephantulus edwardii | reverse complement strand
CTTTATTTTTATAAATATATAATATCTACTCTTGTGCTATTACTCCCTTTGAAACCCCAGCTGGATGGTCAATTATGAGTTGATTCTGACTCAATGGTACAACAACAACAACAACAATATGTCATGATGTATAAGGTTTAGTGTTCAAAATGGCATTCATAGCTGTTGAACTTGACTTTGCTATGTGGATCGACAGGAATATGTGAATAAGGTGTATTAGCCTATCCACAAAGGAATTGTCTAGTCTCACCAATCCACAAGGAGATTGGCAGGTTTTTGTCATTAAATTGCCTGGATCCAACAGCAGAAGAAAGACCCTCACTGCTAGAAAAGAGTAAGCAAGAGAATGAAACTCATCCTTTAGAATGCCAGAAAGACTAGGAGGGCCTGTAGGAACAGCAGCCATAGCAGAAAATCAGAGAGACCAGATATGAGACAGAGAATGAGAGTTCTGACATGAGATGGGATCTTGGGACTGTTATACCATTGAAACCAGATCTAAGAGCCTTTGCCCAAGTTTGTTCAACAAGTAAGGTGGGGGTGGGAGGGCATAATTCACAGGTCTGAGAACTTTGAAACACTGATCTAAAGTTGCGAGACTTCAGGCTGAGGTGTCTGTGAGCATGTTTTGGAAGCTGTATTGATTATCCTCTTCTACTAACCTGAATTATGACCTTTTAACTTCCTCAATATGGTTCTGTGTGGTCTGTGAGCTATCACAATGGATTTTGGATCCAATAAAGCATTAAGATTTATACTGAGATGAGTAAAAAGAGGTACGTAAGCAGGGGGGAATATGTCTGATCTCATGGGAATTGGTTTTGTCCTTGGATGCTGTTGACAGGGACAGTTCTCTTCTGTATATATGGCCATTCCTACACAGTCTTTGCTCTTTTAACTAAGATCTATTAATAATATCTCTATTTCATTTTAATACTAATAGACAATTTTAGATCTTTTAAAACATTTTTCAAGAAAAAATAAGTCAAAACTTTCATTTTAATTCACTTTAGTTCATACTTCTGATAAAAACATTAAGTATAATTATACTTTAAGTATAATTACATTTTCTGCCTTAATTGATATATATGATTATTGATAATATAAGAAAAATTACATGAGTGTTTTTATTCTGAAATGTAATTCATGATTCTGCTACAATATACCAAGGAAAAATAGTCTGTGTGGAGTGAATTGGAGGGATGATTTATGGATGTCTTTACTGATCTGTAGGGAATTGCTCTGCTAATGCAAAGGTGGTGCCTATCTAGCAGTTTGAATATACCAGTGGCTACCCCGGGGCAAGATGGACAGTCTCTACCTGTACAATTTATAATCCCCAAAAACCTGCTGGAAGGTCAACTATTAGCAGCTCCAATTCCACGGCAATGAGTTTGAGTTTGTTTGAGCTCACATCATTAAGGGAGTCTGGAAGCATAGTCTATAGCAAGATGCTCTGATAACCCAAAGGTGGCACCTTTTCAGCAGTCAAATGCATCAGAAATGCCTTCTGTAGTGATTTACAGTCTTAAAAGCCTCAATGGAAGGTCAGCTAGGAGTCGGTTTAGACCCCCATGGCAGGCAGTGGACGACAGTAGTTTTATTAAGAGCTCTGGCGTTTACTGTGTTGTTTTGCTGTTAACTCAAAGGTTTCAATATACCAGTTGTTCTAAGGGGGAAAGTGGGCAGTCTACTCTGTAAAAATTAGAGCCTAAGAATCCTGATGGTTGATGTGAGTCAGCATCTACTCATAACAGTAAAGTTTTATTTTCTTATCCATTGCAACACAATGGAACATCCAGCCACAGAATCAGGAATAAGGTCTGTCTGTGGTCTTTGACATTATGCTAACTTTGTCTTTACATGACGTATAGCTTGGGGTGGGGTTCTTTTGGTTGTTAAATTTTGTTATAAAGTACGATCTGTTGAGGTAGGATGTAGAATTTATTTAAAACTTAGCTTTATTTTTAAATCAGATATCACTGGGGAGAGAATGGGAAAAGTGTAGATAATGAACACAGCATCAGAAAGATGAGGGGAAGAACTGTCCAAAAGGAATATATGGGGTTTTTTTTTTATGTATTTATATAATAATGTATAATAACAGTGAAAAAAACAGTGCATTGTGGGGGGGAGGGAGAAATGTTCATCAATTAAAAACATAATAAATATTATAAAATTAAGATGTCAGATGCAAGATTTATTTAGCAATTAGGTTTATTTTTAAATCAGAGTTTATATTAGATCTGATATCTGACCTTCATTGCCCTTCTTTTCTGCCCTGTAAACATTAGTCAATTGTGGTGACGGAATTCACACGTGGAATTGAACAGACTAGCACTACTTATAACACTGAGAATATTCTTGGCAAATATCTCAGTGGCTTCAAAGCCAGGCCAGAGCTCACCAATACATCATTTTGCAGGGCCTGCTCACTAGTCACTCAGACACACATTCAGCTGATCATCTCCAGCCCTTTCATCATTCAGCCCTTTCATCTCCAGGTGCCGAGTACTTTTCTTCTAATGGTCTCCTTCTCCACCCTTTTGAATCCTCTTTATATATCTTCTAAACCCCATCCACATTCCAAACATCTCTACAAGATGAGTAGCCTTCCAAATTGTGATAAAAATGAAAGGGATATGCCAAAGGTTCTTCACCTCTAGCACTTCTGGCAGTTGCTGATACTTAGTCCAAAATACACTAGTGCTAACCTAGCCAACCTGCTTCCAACTGTTTCATATTTTACATGTGCAACTTTTAAAAATTTTAACTAGCTTATTTACAAAATTTTAATAACATTGTTTTTGAGAACAGATTCTTTCAATTTCCCTCCCCTCCCCATCAAATTGTACAAACCCATGATTAATCTCCCCTCCCCCTGCACATCCTCGTCCCTCTGCTTTTACCCTCTCCCACCCCTCTTGGATTCTTATACTCATTCTATTTTAATGGTTTTATACAAGATTTACCCTTGTGGGACTGAGTTAGCTCATTCAACATAATTCTTTCCAGTCCCTTCCAACTTAAATAATAATTTACAAAATCATTGCTTCTGCATGCTGCATACTACTCTGTTTTTTGAATGTACCATAATTTCTCAATCCTTTCATTTGTGGTTGGACATTTGGGCTGTTTCCATGTTCTTGCGATGGTGAATAATGCTGCTATGAACACTGGTGTACAAATCTCGGTTTGTGCCTCAGTTCTCCAGGTCTCAGGGTATATTCCAAGTAGTGGAATAGTTGGATCATATAGAATTTCTATGTTCAGCTTTTTAAGGAAGCGCCAAACTGCCTTCCAGAATGGTTGTACCATTTTACCATCCACAATGTAGAAGAGTTCCTTTCTCACCACATCATCTCCAACTTTTATTACTTGCTGCCCTGTTAAACTTTGCCACTGTTACTGGAGTGAGGTGGTATCTCACTGTGGTTTTGATTTGCATTTCTCTTATTGCCAGTGATTTGGAGCCTTTCTTCATGTGTCTGTTTGCCATTCAAATATCTTCCTCTATGAAAAGTCCATTTCTTTTGCCCATTTTGTAATTGAGTTATCAGTCTTTTTCTTGTGGAGACCCAGGAGCATTCTGTAAACTTTCATTATAAGACTTTTCTCTGAGATGCTATTACCAAATATTTCTTCCCAGAAGACTGTTGCTCTATGCAGATGATCTGATAGTGTACACAGAAAACTCCAAAGACTCGACAAAAATCCTGTTAGAGTTAATAGCCCAATTTAGTATAGAGGCAGGATATAAGATCAATATCCAATAATCAATAGGATTCCTCTCCAGGAACAAAGAGAACTCAGAGAAAGGAATCAGGAAAGCAATACCACTTATAATAGCCAAGCACAAATTGAGATACTTGGGAGTGAGCCTAATTAGAGATACAAAAGACCTATACAAAGTAAACTACAGAGCATTTCTGCAAAACACAATAAAAGACCCAAAGAAATGGAAAAATGTGCTCTGTTCGCAGATAGGAATACTCAATATTGTGAAAATGACAATCCTATCAAAAACAATCTACATGTTCAATGCCATTCCAATCCAGATATCAAATTCAATTTTCAAGGAGATTGAAAGGGAAATGATCAAGTTTCTTTGGAGAGGCAAGAGACTCTGAGTAAGCAAAACACTTCTGAGAAAGAAAAATGAGGTTGGAGGAATAGCACTCCCTGAACTCAAAATCTACCACACAGCAGTAGTAATCAAATCAGCATGGTATGGATACAATGACAGGCACATAGACCGATGAAACAGAATTGAGAACCCAGAAATAGACCCAGCTATCTATGGTTAACTGTTTTCAACAAGGAAATCAAAGCTATCAAATGGGGAAATGATAACCTCTTCAACAAATGATGCTGGCAAAACTGGACTTCCACCTGCAGAAACAGGATCCATGTCTGACACCACACAAAAATTACTCAGGGTGAATCAGAGAGACCTGAGAGTAAAGCCAAAAATCATAATGTCCATAAAAGACAAACTGGGATCAAGCTTAGAAGCGCTAGTCCAAGGCACAAAGAGACTGCCAAATACAATCAGAAATGCACAATCTGAAGAGGATAAAATTGATGGGACCTGCTAAAGATTAAATCCATGTGTACATCAAAAACTTTTTCCAACAGGATGAAAAGAAAACCTATATGTGTAATTTTTGTTTTCTCCAGTAGCACACTTTAGAATGTATAATTAGCCAGATTAGTGTTTGCATTTTGTGCAAGGTATTTAATTCATATTAATCTCTATGATTTTTTCCCTTTAAATCAGAATATCTACCTTTCAAGAACTTTCTGAGGTTTAAAGGAGGTGTGTGTGTGGGGGGGGGCGGAACAACCTGGAACTTACCACTAGTGTTTCTTTCTTCTTTACTTTATTGATAGAATTTTTTGTCCATATTCTACCCACTTTGTTTCTTCATTTGAGAAGTTGAACCGTATTAATTATTAGGAAGCTGGCCTAGACAACTTATGAGAAGTTAGACTACATGAAAAAGAATTTGGCATCTAGATTGGAGGAAGACTCATTAACAACCTGTATTATGCAGATAACACAACTTTGTTCACTGAAAAGTGAGCATTTGCTGAAGAAGATCAAAGACTACAGCCTTCAATGTGGATTGCATCTAAGCATTAAGAAAACAAAATCTTCACCACTGGATCAAAAGGCAAAATCATGACTGATGAAAAGGACTACAGTTGTTAGCAATTTCATTTTACTTGAATCCACAATCAACATTTGTGTTAGAAGCAGTTAAGGAATCAAAGGTGCTGCATTAGTAAAATTTGCTGTCAAGAATAAAAATGCTAAAGAGAAAGGACGTCAGCTTAAAGACTAATGTGTGCTTGATCCAGGACAAGATCTTTCAATTATTTTCTTGGCAGCTGAAAGTTGGATAGCAAATAAGGATGACAGAAGAATTGATCCCTTTGAGTTTGTTGCTAGAGAAGAGTACTGCCTATCCCAGAGAACTGCCAAAAGAACAAAGAAGTCTATCTCTGAGGAAGTGCAAGCAGGATGATCCTTGGAGATAAGGATGGTGAAACTGACTCAGATAGTTTGGGCATGCGGGATGGGTCAGTCCTTAGAAAAAGACATAATACTGTAAAAGGTGGAGGGTTAATGAAAGAGAAGACCTTCAACCAGATGGATTGACCCAATGACTTTAACAATAGGCATAAACAAACCAGAGACAGTGAGAATAGCAAGAGTTAAGCCTATTTTATGTAGGGTTTCTATGAGTTGTAGTTGACTCTATGGAAACGAACAACAGCAGTTATGTTCTTTCAAAAGGCAAACTGAAATTCTTACTGGATGCTAAAAATGGATAATCATGTGATGAAACAGCTCCAAGGATTTTGATCATATCCTCCATCAGCACAACTATTTTGAGTAGGCATGCTGACTATACAAATAACTGGTAAATAGTATATGTGCACAGGGAGCACCAGCAGCCTAGTGGCAAGAAGCTGTGCTGCAATCTAGAAGTCACATGGTTCAAATCCACCAGCTGCTCTGTGGGACAAAGATGGGCAATCTCCTCTTTTGCGATCAACTGCCTCTCAAAACCCACCTGAGGATCATCTGTGGTTTGGTTCTGACTCAAAGATATACCACAACAGTAACACTACAATGGAAGAAAAACCATACAATTTACTTCTTTGTATTTTTTAATCACTTTTTTTCAGGATTTTTTTTAAAAAGATAGTAATTATTACTTTTTAGATTTACAGAATATTTATAGTTATGAGGAGAAAGTCTTTTTCACGGAGTTGATAGTGTTTAAAACTTTTTATATTGGTTTGCATACAAAATTTGTATATATTGTGTTTCATTCATGTTCATTTGGTTTTATATCCACATTGTGTTTCATATGATCATTCCCATAAACTGTGTTTTATAAAATGAATTCTTGATCTTTGCTCACTATCACCCTGTCTTTTCAGATTCCCACTAAGGTCTATCCTAATCCCTTTACCCTACCCTCCAGCCATCAAACTCTGCAATGCCATGATTTCTCTACCTCTTCACCCTCAACCCTCCTGTGCCCTTCTGTTTTCCCCTTTGTATTTTTTTATTATTATTTTTAATGAAACTTTACAGAGACTTTGGATTTCCATTCATTCATTGTTGCACACTTTCCTCCCTACCTACCCATTCCCCGCCCAAGTTCGCTTTTCTCTTAGAAAAGTAAGGGGAAAAAAATTCTTTCATTGTTATACAATGCCCTCACCCCAAGTTCACTCCACTATGTAGCTTTCATTCTGGACTCTTGTATGAAAATAATACCTAATCCTATATTCCACCTAAACAGTTTTCTTTCTCATCTGTTTCAATACAGTATACATTATTTATCCCCTTTTCTTAGTTCCCCACCCCCAGCAACCCCAATGTCAGTCCCGCTTTACAACAGTGGCATTATGCAGTACTTGTCCTTTTATAACTGAGATGTTTCACTCAGCATAATGTCTTTCAGGGTCACCCATTCTGTATAATAATTCATGAGTTCCTTGTTTTCAATGCAGCATAGTATATACTATTGTGTGAATATACCACAGCTTCTTTAGCCATTCATTTGTTGATGGGCACTTAGGTTGTTTCCAACTCTTTGCTATTGTGAACAAAGCTGCAATAAATATGGTTATGAATATATCTGCTTGAGGCCGTTATGGTTTCTTCAGTGGAATTGTTGGGTCCAATGCTATTTCTATTTGCAACTTTTTGGGAAAGCGCCATACTGCCTTCC
>NW_006399840.1:10437823-10438964 GCF_000299155.1 Elephantulus edwardii | reverse complement strand
CACAACACCCCAAAACCTACAACAGAAGTAGCAGTATTAATCTCCTAGAAAAAAGATTTCAGGGTAAAAACCATCACAAAGGACAAGGCCTAGTGTTCAAAGTTTAAAAAAGTGTCAAAAGCATTTTCTCAGATCACAATGCTGGCAAATTAGAACTCAATGACAAGATTATTAAGGAGAGAGAAAAAAATGCTGTAGAAGTTGAACAACAGCCTGCTTAAACATGAGTGGATAATAAAAGAAAAAAATTAAGGGAAAAAAAGCATTTTGGCCAAAGTTTTAGACATATGCTTCTGATTCATGTACCTGTATGTGTGAACTTGGTGAACAACAATTTGCATGTTTACTGAATTGATTTGTAAACTCTGCTTAAATACTGCTTACACGTGTAGTTTCAAGTGACTAAAGTGAATACCAATAAAAACACTAGGCCATGTTAAAAAAAAATTAAAAAGTTTCTTGAAACAAATAAAAATGAAAACACAATGTAGCAAAATCTCTGGGAAATAGCCAAAGCAGAGCTTACAGGTCAATCTATAGATAAGCAAATACATCAAAAGGGAAGAAAGAATAAAAATCAATTATTTAACCCAACATCTCCATCAAACAGAAAAAGAACAAGAAGAAAACACAACTTCTAAAAATAAGAAATTATAAAATTCTGGCAGAAATAAATGGCATAGAAAACAGAAAACAACTGAAGCTCTCAATAAGACCGAGAGTCAGTTTTTCCAAAACATCAATAAAATCAACAAACCACTGGCAAAGCTAGCAAAAGAAAAGAAAAGACACAAATAATCTGAATAAGCATTGATAGTGAAATGTCACAACAGAACCAACTGAAATTAAAAAGTTAATGGAATGTTACGAAAAATAGTACTCAAATATGTATGAAAACCTAGTGGAAATGGACAAATATTTAGAAGGTAAAAATCCACCCAAAATCATGTAGACTGAACATGAACACCTAACAGACCTATTTATCACAGAAGAAAAAATTGAACAGCAATGAAAAGAAAAAAACCAAAAAACAACAAACACACCAAAATACTTCAAACAGAAAAAGCCCTGCACTAGATAAACAACAGGCCTCTGGAAACTCTATGAACTTTGATAACAGTTGATAGTTATAGACAGGCTT
>NW_006399840.1:10414865-10437395 GCF_000299155.1 Elephantulus edwardii | reverse complement strand
TTGTCCTTTTATAACTGAGATGTTTCACTCAGCATAATGTCTTTCAGGGTCACCCATTCTGTATAATAATTCATGAGTTCCTTGTTTTCAATGCAGCATAGTATATACTATTGTGTGAATATACCACAGCTTCTTTAGCCATTCATTTGTTGATGGGCACTTAGGTTGTTTCCAACTCTTTGCTATTGTGAACAAAGCTGCAATAAATATGGTTATGAATATATCTGCTTGAGGCCGTTATGGTTTCTTCAGTGGAATTGTTGGGTCCAATGCTATTTCTATTTGCAACTTTTTGGGAAAGCGCCATACTGCCTTCCGTAGTGGTTGCAACATTTTACAGTCCCACCAACAGTGAATAAAGCTCCAGTTTCTCCACAACCTTGCCAGAATTTGTTGTTTGCTATTCTGTTAAATTTTGCTATTCCTATTTGCATATTTCTTAGAGCGAGGAATTGTGAATACTTCCTCATGTGTTTGTTGGCCATCCGAATGGCTTCTTTGGTAAAGTGTTCATATCCTGTGCCCACTTTACAATTGGGTTTTTATCGTGTTGTAGTACTGGAGTATTTTATAAATTCTATATATAAGTGTCTTAAATATATTTTCCCCAGTGTTTGGCCTCCCTTTTACCCTGTTGGAGAAGTTTTTGGATGTGCATAGGGATTTTATTCTTAGAAGATCCATTCATCTATTTTATCCTCTCCTGGTTGTAGGTTTTTCAGGATGCTTGGTAGACTGTTTATGTTGTGGATTAGGACTTCTAGTGTTGTTCCTAGCTTTTCTGTAATGAAGTTTATAGTCCTTGGTTTTAGTCCTTGGTCCATGATACACTTTGAGTTGGTTTTTGTGTACGATGTAAGGTGTGGATCTTGCTTGAGTTTTCTGCAGATAATTTTCCAATTTTTGCCAACACCATTTGTTATAAAGGAGTTCTGGTGGTCTAGTGATAAGAAGCTGCACTACAATGCCCTTTGGATTTTTATCCACATCTTATTAGCTATCCTTCTACTTTTACAACAATGATCTTATGCAGTATTTGTCCTTATGAGACTTAATAAGTTCAGTCAGCCATAATTCTCTCTAGCCTCTTCCATGTTAAATAATATTTTACAAAATTGTTGCTCCTGAGTGCTTCATAATACAGTCTTGGCACCAGCAGCCAGGAAATTAAAAGGCGCATTGCCATGGGAAAGTATGCTGTTAGGGACCTCTCCAAAGTGCTGAAGAGCAATGGTGTCTCTCTGGAGACTAAGGTGCGTCTGATACAGGCTATGGTCTTTGCAATCACTTGTTATGCATCAGAGAGTTGGACAATGACCAAGGAGGATAGAAGGAGAATTGATGCCTTTGAGCTTTGGTGCTGGAGAAGAGTATTGAGAATACCATGGACTGCTAGGAAAACAAACAGATTCGTCCTGGAAAGGGTTAAAACGGGTGGCTCCTTGGAGGCAAGGATTCTGTGGCTCCGTCTAACATACTTTGGACATGTTGTGAGGAGAGACCGGTCCTTGGAGAGGGACATCATGCTTGGGAGGGTGGAGGGACAGCGCAGGAGAGGAAGGCCCTCTATGAGGTGGATTGATTCAATGACTGGGGTAATCGGATGGGAGTGTCAGAGACAGTGCGATTGGCACAGGACAGAGTGGAGTTTAAGGCTGTTGTACATAGAGTCGCTATGAGTTGCAAGGGACTCGACGGCACATAACAACAACATAATAATGAATATACCACAATTTCTCAATCCACTCATTTGTCAATAGACATTTGAGCTCTTTCTTGAATAATCCTACTATGAAGACAGGTGTACTAATCTCTGTGTCTCAGTTCTCATTTTCTCAGGGCATATTCCTAGCAATAGAATAGCTGGGTCACATGGCATTTCTATTTTCAGGTTTCTGAGGAAATGTCAAACTACCTTTTACAGTGGGTGTACAATTTTACAACCCCACCAACCAAGAGATCCAATCTCTCTATACCCACTCCAACATGTATTGCTTCTTGTCCTGTCAAACTGTGCCACTCCTACTGGGGTGAGATGGTATCACATTGTGGTTTTGATTTGCATCTCTCTGACTGCCAGTGATTTTGAGCATTTTCTCATGGTTATGTTGGGCAACTGGATGTCTTGCTTTGTGAAAAGTCTTTTCATATCTCAGACAATTTTATTCAGAAACCAGTCATTGAAGAGCATATAGAACACAGCTCTGCTCAGACATCAATTGGGTCATCATAAATCAGAATTAACTCAACAGAAACTGGTCTGGTTTTCTTGGAATACTACAGTAGTATTATTCTTACGTTCTGTCAAGTTGAGTACAATTCATAGTGACCCAAGGAACAGCTGACCTAAATCTTGTTTTATCTTATACTATCTTCCTCATCACCATCATCTCTGACACACTAGAGCACTTGCTGAAGTCATCATGTTAATCCATCTCATTAGGGGTCTTCCTCTGTTTCACTGACCCTCAGTTTTACAAGCATTATGTCCCTTTCCAAGGAATAGACTTGCCTACCTACATGTCCAAAGTATGAAAGATGAAGCTTTACCACATTTGCCCCCAAAGAGCACTCTCACTGCACATTTTCCAAGACTATCTGTTCTTTCTTCTGGCAGTGCATGGCTAGTCAATACTCTTCTCTAACATCAGAGTTCAAAAGCATCAGTTATTCTATGTCATCCTTATTCATTGTCCATCTCTCAGATGCATAGCAAGTGATTTGAGTAGACCATGGCCTGAATCAGGTGCACTTTAGTCTCTAACGTGATATCATTGCTCTTCAGCATTTTGGAGAGATCCCTGTCAGCAGACTTGCCCAATTCAATAAATTTCCTGATTTCCTGACTGCTGGTACCAAGGGTGTTGACTGTTGATCCAAGCAAGATAAAATTATTGATAGCTCCTATCCTTAGTCCATTTATCATAATATTGACTGTTGTTCCCGTAGTGAGAACCTTTGGTTTCTTGAGGTTAATATGTAATCCATAATGAAGACTGTAGTCCTTGCTCTTCTGCAGCAAGTGTTTCATATTCTCTTCACTTGCAGCAAGCAAAGTTGTACTATCTGTATAACACAGATTGTTGATGTATCTTTACCCAATGATGATGCCACATTTTTCTTCACAATCTGGCTTCACAAATCACTTTCTCAGCATACATACTCAATAGGTAGAGAGAGAGAATGCAAACCTGAAGCACACCCTTCCTAATTTTAAAACATGCCGTATTCTCCTGCTCTGCTCTGACAACAGCTTCTTGGTCTAGCTATAGATTCCGTATGCGCACATGTGTTCTGGGACTCCCATTCTTCTCATATTCACCAAAATTTGTTATGATCCACAGTCAAATGTTTTGCATAGTCAATAAAACACAAATAAACATTCTTTTTATATTCTCTTTCAGCCAGTGTCCATATGACACCAGCAATGAGATCTCTTGTGTCATGGCCTCCTCTAAAACCAGATTGCACTTCTGGTAGCTCCTTGCCAGTATACTGTATAATCTATTTTTAAATGATCTTCAATAATATTTTGCATGAATGAGATATTTATGCTATTGTTCGATAATTCCTACATTCTATTTTATCACCTTTCTTGAGAATGGGGAAAAATATGGATGTTTTCCAGTTAGCCAGCCAGGTCGCTATCTTCCATATTTCCTGGCAGAAACTGGTGAGCACATCCAGGATCACATCTGTTACTTGAAACATGTTAGTTAGTCTTCCATCAATTTCTGGAGCCTTATTGTTTTACCAATGCCTTCAGTGGAGCTTGAACTTTATCTTGTATCTCCATTGGCTCTTATTCATATGGTACTACCTGATAATTTTCAATTTCAACTTTTTTTTTCCTGTACAGTGATTCTGTGTACACTTTCTATTTTATTTTGGTGTTTTCTGGATCATTTGAGATTGTGCCCATAGAATCTCTCAGTATTACAACTTGAAACTTGAATTTGTTTTTCAGTTCTTTCGGCTCTTTGCACATTTCATTATAATAATTTGCTTTATTTTCTCAAACTGCCCTTTGAAATCTTCTGTACATCTCTTTTACTTTGGTGTCTCTTCCTTTTATTTTGGTTCTGAATACTCAAATACAATTTAATAGTCTCTTCTGACATCCACTTTTGATATTTCTTTCTCCTCCTTCTTTGTAAGGACCTTTTGCTCTCTTCATAAATGATATCTTTGCTGTCCTCCCATAGTTCCCCTGATCTTTAATCATTGGTGTTTAATACCTCAAACTTGTTCTTGAGATGATTCCACAACTGACACCTGGCCTGGTTTTTACCGCAGATATTGTGCTTCTCCAATGAGTCTTTCCCCAAATGTAGTCAATCTGATTCCTGTAAGGTCTATGTGCAAAGCCACTGTTTGTATCTTTTTTAAAAAAGGTATTTGCTAAGTATAAATCATTGAATATACAAAATTTGATCATTCAATCTGCACCCTTATTTCATTTATATCATTAATCCCATACTTTACGACTACCATCCTTTCCTGATTGTTTCCAACTTTTGTGTTCCAGTCACCAATAATTATTAAGTTATCTTGATTGCATGTCTGGTCAGTTTCAGATTGTAAAAATTCATAGAAAACCTCAATCTCCTCTTGTTAAGTTGTAGTTGTTGATGAATATATTTGGTGGATAGTCATATTAATAGGTCTTCCTAGTATTTGTATGGATAGTAGTATTCTATTATTCACGGCATTTTACTTCATGATAGATCTTGTCATTAATTGCCTTTTTAACTATGAATACAACATAGTTGTTGCTCATTTTCCACTCCCATCATAGTAGATCATTTGCCTGAGTCAAAGTGGTCCATGTTTGTCCATTATTAGTTCCCTGATGAATGTAAATCATCATGCATTCTGTTTCATTTTTGCTGTTTTTGTCATTTTGCTGTTTTATTCATTTTAGGCAACTTCCATTTTTTCTACATTCATACTTTATATATTCCATATTCCAATTATTAGTGGCTGTTCCAGCCCCTTCTACTTATTTTTTTAGTGACTGTCTTATCTGGGCTCTATGTTTAATACTATAACTACCCATGCTTCTTTGTTCAGAGTTTTCAAAAGCCCGCTGTTCAGAAGTGGATGGCCAATCTTCTTCCCAGTATTTCTTAATCTAGAAGCTGTGTTGCAACCTTTCCACCATATGGAAAGGTAACTGAGCCACTGGTGGTACAAATTCCATCATTAGAGTGCACCATAAGCTATGCTAGTACAGCCACTGACAGACCAGTGTTGTACTAACAAGAGCAAATAATAATACCAACATCTATACATATCTAAGATATAAATTGGCAATATGCAAATCCTTCTCCAATAATTGAACTGACTAGGTGTTACACCTAACTAGGTGTTATACCTCTAAAAGGAAACCAGAAAGACAGGTAAACAAATATCATGGGACAGGACATGCTTTTTAGACCACATCTGACACTCCTACCAGCATGACAGAATGGGGTCCTGCTTTAGTGGTGCAGCTGGATTTTTAGTGCTGGTTCTTAGCAAAGGTCCAAAGGTCGTTAGGTGGGGCCATTGCTGCCTAAGACTGATGACAGCAGACTTCTCTCTGGGGCCTCTGGATCCCAGCAGGGCCTGGGGTGACCACCTCATCTCCCATGATATAAAATGTAAAACTGAGATAAGGTAATTATGAATACTAATTCCATGATTTTCTTTTTGTATCCTTATACATCTTGTTGCACACTTAGGTTTTTGACAGTCCTGTTATAATGAAGGAATAATCATTTAATTATGTTATACTTCTTTCATCTAGATATTCAAGAAATATCTGAAAATATATATATTTCAGTTCTTTCATTAATAGGGTCAGTATGAGTCATCTACAACTCGATGACACTTAACAACAACAACAACAACACAGAGAGACCTCTGTTTGCCTAGTGGATAGAAAGTTATACTACCAAGCCAGAGATGGGTGATTTCAATTTGTGGCCCTCAGGCCTGGTTTTAATTGTTTTTGGTCAAACATTCTTCTCAGTGGTGTAGCACTGGTCTGTCCCTTTGCTGGACAGAGGTAACTTGTGGTTACTCTGGTGCTAAACACTGTGACACTGATGTGTCAAATGTGATAAAGATTACCCATGGTCTACAGTGTTTTAAGCTACACAAGAGAGCTGAGAGGGATGCCGGATAGAGGTAGAACCCTGTCCCTCTCGAGCCCACACTGGACAAAGAGAGTGCAGCTGCCTGTCAGGGGAAGGTAGTCTCTGGCTGCTATGCTTATCAGCACCACCAAAGACAATTCCAACTTTAGAAGAGGCAGACACAGGCTGAAGATATCCCCACCAAGCTGTGCACAAGAACTGAGAGGGTGTGTGAGATCTGAGAAGGTGGCCAGATAGAGGTAAGGCCCTCCCCTACTTGACTCCACAGGGGAAGGTGGTCTCTGGCTGCTATCTCCCAGGGCAATTCAAAATTTTAGAAGAGTCAGGCAGCAGTCAGGAGAGAGTCTTGTAAGGCTTCACTGCATTATTAAGAGAATTTAAGGACCTTAGAAAAGGGAAGATTTTCCACTGCACAGGCCCAGAAAGGACCCCTAGCATAGCAAAATGACCTCCTCATAAAGAGAATATGTTAAGTCTGAAACAAATAAATAACATCATAAAGATAAAGAACTATCAACAACCTATGCAGACACAATGGAAAGAGCCTAACACATAGCAAGCAAAATTTCATATAATATCAAGAAGACCATAGGTAGCTTAAAACATTGTGAAACACCAAAATAAGCCTTCTCCTAAAAAAGCAGAACATACAGCAGATCCAATGAATCCCAAAGACAGAGAAGCAGAAGAAAGATATTGATGCAGAAGAAATATATTGGACTACTAAAGAAAAAGGTACAAATAATGGAAGAAATTAATAAAAGTGAATACCTCAGAGATAGGGAAGCAGAAGAAATACAGTGAACTAGAATTATATGAACATCTATGGAGGAAGGTAGAAACAATGGAAGAAAGAATGGAAGCCATAAATAAAGCAAATATCTCAGGGATAGGGAGTCAGAAGAAATATATCAGTGCATAGGAACATGAACAACGCCTGAAGAAATTGCAAAAGAGAGAAGAAAGAATTTATACTTAATATAAATAGGTAGAAGAAATGAAAAAAACACAACACAAGGCAGAGAAGATACAGCTAATAGAATACTGGAATTAACACAAAAGCATGAACACACAATTCAGAGTATCAAGACTGAAATGGCAGATGTTTCCTACACGCTGGAGGGACAAAAGCAGAACCGAAGAGATGGATCAGAGAGGCAGTGAGCTGGAAGACAAGAAAGAACCTCAATGGGAGCATACTAGAAGAAGAAGGAAAAAACCCAACAACACAAGGGGGGGATGTGAAAGGAAAATGAAGAAAACGTAAGAATCAAGTGGGATGACACGAAAAGGAATAACATATGTATGATCAGAACCCCAGAACCTAAGAGGAATTGTGGAAGAGGTATTAGAAGAAAAGTTCTCAGGCATTATAAAGAATGAGAAATTCACAGTCAAGAAGCCCAATGAATCCCAAACAGACTAGACGCTACCCCCCCCCAAAAGACAAAAACATCAAGACATAATGTGAAAAGAAAAACATTAAGTCAAATTCTCCAAAATCAAAGATAAGGATAGATTCTAACAGCAGTGTGAGAGAAACAAAGAGAACCAATTAGACTAAGTTCTGATTTCACAGCAGAAACCATGTAAGCAAAAAGACAATGGGATGACATATAGCGAACGCTTAAAGAGAACAATTGCAAGTGGAGGATCCTGTACCCAGCAAAACTGTCCATCAAATATAATTAGATATAACCTAGCTAATTATATATTATAGTATATTATTATATATTCTATTCTATTCTATTATTACGTGATCATATAGTATATGATTATATTATATATGATATTTATCCGACATTATATCATATACGTGGAAATATTGTAATTTGCAGAACAACAGGAATTAAGGAACTTATGAAAACTAGACCAATTGTATAAGAAATTCTAAGGGAAGTCCTTCACACAGACACCAAAAGAAAGTGGAAGGACCAAAGTAACCTGAAAAAAAAAAAAAAACCCCAGAAAAAAAATACTGCAAAATTGCAACAACAAAAACTGGCCTGTCGATAATCACACTTAACAGGAATGAAATAAATGCGTCACTTAAGAGAAAAAGAGTAGCAGAATGGATGGGGGGAAAAAAGGCCATTAATATGTTGCTTACAAGAGACACAACTAAGAAACAAAGAAAAAGACTAAAAATCAAAGACTGGAAAAAAATGATCAAGTTAACAGCATCCACAAACAAGCAGGAGTGGCAATATCAATCACTAAAAAAATAGACTTCAGGGTGAAAATCATCCTTATAAACTATAAGGAAGGGCATTATGTAATGATTAAAGACACAACAGACTAAGAAGACATAGCTTTGGTCAACACACCAAATGTTAGACCAGTGAAATACATAAAACAATCATTAGCAAAAAAACCAAAAAAAGAATCCACTAATAAAACTTGAAGAAAGAAATAAACAGCACCACAATAATGGTAGGAGACTTTAACACACCACTCTCACCAAAGGATAGGTTAACTCAAAAGAAACAACAAAAAATGGAGAAGATCTAAACTATATAATCAGCCAAATCAACCTTCTGGAGGTATCCAGGGTACTGTACCCAACTAAAACTCAATTCACTTTCTTCTCAACTGTACATGATACATTTTCCAGAACTGATTACATATCAGAACATAAAACAAGCCTCAGCAAATTCAAAAGCATTAAAATAATACAAAGTGTCTTCTCAGACCACAATGCCATAAAACTAGAAATTAAGGACAAGAAGGTAAAGCTTATAAAACTACTCATGTGGAAACTAAGTTACACCTTGCTAGAACATGACTGTGTTACAGAAGTAATAAAAAAGGTTCTCAAAACAAATGATAATTAAAATATCAACATGTCCAAACTTCTGACAAACAGTTAAGGCAGTGCTCAGGGGACAGTTCATAACAGTAGAAAAACACATTTAAATGAAGAAAGAAGCAAAATTAATGACCTAACTCAGCACTTCCATCAAATATAAAAAGAACAGCAATATAACCCCACAGCTTCTAGAAGAAAGGAAATTATAAGAACAAGAACTGAAATCAATGAGATAGAAAACAGCAACAAGAACAGGAACTGATTCTTCAAAAGAATCAATAAAATAGACCATTAGCAAAATTAACAAAAGAAAATAAAGACAGAAATAACCAGAATAAGAAATAGCAAAATCACTGATAATAAGAGAGATGCAAATCAAAACCACAATGAGATACCAGTAGCAAAGTTTAGTAGGGCAGCAAGCAATAAATGTTGGAGAAGATGGGAGCTCTCATACACTATTGGTTGGATGGTAAAATGGTATAACTACCCTAGAAGACAGTTTGGTATTTCCTAAAAAAGTTAAACAAAGAAATGCCATATGACCCAGCTCTTCTATTACTAGAAATATACCCCTAGGAAGTTAGAAGTGAGACACAGATTTATACACCAATGTTCATAGCAGTATTATTCACCACTGCAAGAATATGGAAACAGCCCAAATGTCCAACTACAACCAAATGGATTGAGAAATTGTGGTACATTCATACAATGGAATACTATACAGCACTCAGAAGCAAAAATTTTTAAAAATATTACATAAATTGGGAAAGGCTGGGGAGCATTATGCTGAGTGACTGAATGTAATTTCATAAGGACAAATACTGCAAAAGACTATTATTGTAAAAATAGAAGGATAACTAATAAAACATGTATGGGAACACAAGAAGGGGAGTGCTGAGGATGGGTAAGGGTAAAACCATGGGGAAAAATTTGGAAGTAAATGGGAAGGATATGGGTGAAAAGACAATTTAATGATGAGCAAGGTCCAATGGTGATTAATTTTATAAAACATTATGCTTGAGAATGATTGTATGAAACAATGTGAATGAAGAATAGTATGAAATACAATGTATATGAACTTGATAGGCAAAACAAAAAATATTAAAAAAAGAAATAACAGAGTTGATGGCATATAAGAATCAGACAAAATTAAATTAGTAATATTGGTATATTAGGAAAAGTTATACTTTGATATTTGAAAAACTAGAAGAAATGGACAAATCTCTTTAAACTCACATCCTACTCAGATGGACACATACAAATGTACAACACTTGAACAGACCCATCACAAAAGAAGAAAATGAGCAGGTCATAAAAAGACTCCCCCTCGCCCAAAAAAGAAAACTCCTGGCCCAGTGATTCATAGCTGAATTCTACCAAGAATTCAGATAAGATCTATTACAATTCTACTTAAATTATTTCAATAAATAAAAAACAATGGAAGAGTCATCCTAAGATGTATGCATAATCCTGATACCAAAAGCAGGCAAAGACATTACTAAAAAAGAAAACTAACCAGTATTTCTCATACATATAAATTTAAAAATCCTTAACAAAATCGTGGCCAATTGAATTCAACAGCACAGCAAAAAAAATTATTCATTATGACTAAGCAGGATTCAAAACAGGTATGCAAGGATGATTCAACATAAGAAAAACAATAAAGGTAATGTAATTAACTCCATTAATAAAACAAAGAATAAGAACCACATGATCCTGTCAATTGATGCAGAAAAGGCCTTTGACAAAATCCAACACCCCTTTCTAAATAAATACTCAGCGAAACAAGAATAGAAGGGAATTTCCTCAATGTAGTGAAAAACATTTATGTAAAATCCAGAGCTAATATCCTTCTCCATTGAGAAAGACTAAAGGTATTCCCTTTGTGAACAGGGACAAGTCAAGGATGCCCACTTTCCCCAGTCTTATTCAGTATTGTATTAGAAGTACTTGCTAGGAAAATATGACAAGAGAAGGAAATAAGAGGCATCCAAACTGGCAAAGATGTAGTAAAACTGTCATTATATGCAGATGATATGAAAGTGTACACAAAATACTCTGAGGTCAACCAAAAAACTGTTAAACCTAGGAGATAAATTTAGTAGAAGGGCAGGAAATAAGATCATTATATAAAAACCAGTGGAATTTCTCTATAGAAACAAAATAGACATAGAAAAGGAAACTAAGAAAGCAGTAACATTTACAACAGTCAATCACAACCTGAGATACTTAGAAGTAAACCTAACTAGAGACACAAAAGACTTTTAAAAAGAAAACTAAAAAATACTACTGTAAGAAACAATAAAAGACGTAAATAAACGGGAAAATGTTCTCTCTTATGTATAGGGATATTTAATACAGAGGAAAAGTACAATCTTTCCAAAAGCAATCTACATGTTTAATTGAATTCCACTACAACATGATACTCATTTTTTTAAAAAAGATAGGAAGACAATTGACAATTTACAAATGACAGACACCCTGAATAAGCAAAGCACTTCTGAAAATAAGAATGAAATGGAAAGCCTAGCACTTCCTGATCTCAAAACCCACTTCACAGCTGTAATAACCCAAACAGCACAGTATTGATACAATGATGGACAAATGGTCCAATGAAACACAATCAACAATCCAGAAATTAACCCATCTAACTATGGTCAAATGGTGTTCAACAAGGAAACAAAACCTATCAAATGGGGAAGTGACAACAAAACATATCAAGTGGGGAAGTGACAATCTCTTCAACAAGTAGTACTGGTAAAATTGGATTTCTACCTGCAGAAAGCTGAAGCAGGATCTATGTATCACACCACACACAAAAATCAACCCAATATGTATCAGAGACCTAGGGATAAAGCCCCAAACCATAAAGATCAGAAGAGACAAAATGGTACCAAATTTAGAAGGCCTAAAGAGGCTTGCAAATACAGTGAGAAAAGCATAACCAAGAGAGTATAACATTGATGAATGGCACCTTCTAAAAATTAAGTGCCTGTATGCATCAAATACTTTTACCAATACGATGAAAAGAAAATCTATTGACTCGCAGAAAGCATTTGGTAAAGCCATTTCAGACAAGGGTCTCATAACAAAAGTTGACAGAATGCTTCAGGGCTTCCTCAAGAGAAAGACTTATGGCCCAATTACAAAATGGGCAGAAAACATCAGAGACTTTACACAGAAGAAGACATTTAGATGGCCAGCAGACACATAAAAAATGCTCAAAATCACTGCAATAAGATGCAAATCAAAACCACAATGGGATACTATCTCACACCATTAGCAGCAGCAGCAATGTTTAACAGGACAAACAATAAATGTTGGCAAGGATGTGGAGAAATTAGAACTCTCATAACTGCTGTTGGGACTGTAAAATGGTACCACTACTCTGGAAGGAAGTTTGGCATTTCTTCAAAAAGCTGAACTCAGAAATCCCATATGGCCCAGCTATTCCACTGCTAGGAATATACCCCAAGGAAATTAGAACTGAGACACAGAGATTTGTACACTTATGTTCATCACGGTATTATTTGCAATAGCAATAACATGTAAACAGCCCAAATGTCCATCAACAAATGAATGGATTGAGAAATTGCGGTACGTTCACACAATGGGATACTATGCAGCTTTCAGAAGTAATGATTTTGAAAAATACTATATAATATAAGAGAGTCTGGAGAGCATTATTTAGAATGAACTAATTCAGTCGCATAAGGACAAATACTGCATAAGACCATTATTGTAAACAATGTCTACATGGGGAAGGGGAGGTAGAAAGGGGACTGAGGATGCAAAGGAAGGGAAATCATGAGGTTGAAGAGTTTGGTGGGCAGAGGGAGGGGTTGTAGGAATTAGGAAAGATCCAGTGGGGACCTGAAAAGGCAGAGTAATGGTGGGCATGGATCAATGGTGATTAATTTTATATAACATAATATATGGGAATGATCATACGAAACACAATTTGAATAGAAGAATGTATGAAATACAATGTACATAAATGAAACACAATGTATGTAAATTTTGTTTGCAAACCACTATTGTTATGTTGTTAAGTGCAGTCGAGTCATAAATGACTCATAGTGACCCTATGAACGAAAAACCTGAACACTTGTATAACTTTCATTGTTTCTGTTCATAGGGTTCCTGGAGGCACGCTATTTCAGAAGTGGATTCCACTCCTGCTTCCAAGCTTGTTTTAATCAGGGAGCTCCACCAAACACTGTCCACCATAGGTAACCATTACTGCATTTGACACATCAGTGTCATAGTATTTAGCATCACAGCAACCACGGGTTACCTCTGTACAGCCTATGGATAGGCCAGTTCCATCCCACTCAGAAGAAAGTTGCAAACCACTATAAAATAAAAATAATTAAAAGGAGGAAAATGCTCATCCCATCTTCACAGCAGCCTTCACAGATAAATAGTCGTCAGAGGATAGGCATACACAATTGTGCTAGTAAAAAGAATTGGCTCATCACCTACCTATCTTCTATGTCTAGTGAGAGAAAATTTTCAGAAACTGTCCTTTTTAAATCTAAAACTCCACATTTTCACTTAGCCTTAATCAAGCAAGAGCATTCTAATACAGAAAGAGGTGACTATGCCAATAGGGTGGTTTTGGTTTTCGAAAAAAATCTGGCACTGATCTCCATGTGCTTACAATCTGCCTCTGATACAAATAATAGATCATCCAGCTTCCTGTCATGTTGTTGTTGTTTGTATGTACCATTGAATCTAAACTAACTCATGGTTAATCCTCCAACTGGTTTTGTTGTAGTTGTTACTAAGTGTCCTCAAGTCATAGAGATCCTATGAACAATAAATCTGAAATTTGTTTTGTCCTGTGCCATCCTCACAACGTCTGACATATTCAAGCCCATTGCTGCAGTCATTGTGTCAATCTGCCTCCTTGACAGTCTACCTGACAGAGTAGGTTTGTGGAGGCTATACATCTCATAGGCAGAAACACTAATTTTTCTCTTTTGGAGCAGCTGGTGGATTTGAACTTCCTGCCTTTGTGTTAACAGTGCAACTCCTTACCATTAAGCTTCCTGAGTTTACGACACCCATCTGCCCAATACTCATTTGGTATCACTTTTTAAACCCCAGTTGGGGAGAATTTTTTTAATGAAAAATAACTTCATTAAGCAAAAGCACTGGGGGTAATTCTGAACCCTGATTTTCTAAAGCAGACAGCTTTTGCTATTAAGACGCCCAGCCAAACACAAATAAGCCACTGCCAAAATGAGCTCCATGGGACAATTTAGGATTCTGTGCAAGTGAACGGCTCTCTGAGCTGGAAGGAAGCCCAGGTCCATTTTCAACCCCAAGACAAAGTGACAAGGAACACATATCCTAGGTTGCTCACCCCTAAGAGTAAGATTACTTTAGGTTGGCAACTGCACTGTTTATCTAGTGATTTAAGAGTCTCTACCAGGTACTCACAACTGATTAGTGAAATAGCCAACTTTGGTATTACTAAGCAGGGCAGCCCTGATAGTCCACTTACACCAAAGCCTCAAAGTCAGAGGGACATGATGAGACTCAAAAGATTCTTCACAAATTGTTCAGCTTAAAATACTGTCTCATAGGTAGTTCCTGCTGAAAAGGGATGCTGTCGGTTTCAGGGTGAAGATCTTCTCTCACTACTCTAAAGGGCCCCTTTGGCAAGAAGAAGCACATAGACTATTGCGGAGATTGATTTTGGAATTTAGATACACTGTTATCAATTGTGCTTAGCCGTACATGTTCATATCCTTAAAGATGCATCATGGAACTGTTGCAGCCTAGAAGACAAAGTTAACTAACAAGTTACAAGTACATGAGTAAAAAATGGAAAGCAATAATATTCCAGTAGAGGTTCTAACAGTGGCACAAATCAAGTTACAGAGGGAAGGTAGTTCTTAAAATAAAGGCTTATTGACTAGCACTTTGTCTATTATAGTATCAAGGTTAGGAACCACAAGATGTAGAGGCTCAACTATGTCATTTATTGTTCTTAAGTCCTGGACCAAATTCCATCTACCACTGGGTTGTTTTAGAGCTCAGAAGTCCACATGCAAGGCAGAGGTGAAGTAAGGAACTGCTTGTGAGGTTTTCTGTCAATTCCAACAACTATGAAATAATGAGAAGAGTTGGGACCTCAGCAGGAAGTAGCTAAGAGAATATGCCATCCCCTTTTCCTTATGAATCAGGGTGAAATCTCTCTCAGGGAGGAGTGATAGGGTATGGCAAAGGACACACTGACAAATGTGATTAATCAGAACTGGTTTTGACAAGCACTGTGGCAATGGGACAGTTAAAACAGACTTTCAAGGAATATTCTACCTGAATCCTTCTGATCATATGGAGATTTTTGAAAGTATTTCTTTGTGTTTATTATGTTTAATTTGTTTTGTTTGTGTATAAATAATGCTCATCTAGATGATAACATAATTATGATAATAACAGAAGGGGGGAAATACGGGAAGCCAATACTAAATATTTTTAATAAACTGAATGTTATTTAAAAAAAAAAAGAAAGAGAGAAACTCAACCAACCAAACAAAAAAAAATAAAAGCGATATATGATAGGGTATTATAGTTATCACAAGAGACCACAATTAAGGGTGCATAGTGGAGTGTACTTGGGGCGCTGGGAGGGGTGGGGGGGATTTTATACCAAAGAAAGAATTTTTCTTTTGCTTTTCAAAGAGAGGAGCAAACTGGGGCAGGGGGAGGGGCATGGGAGAGGGCTGGGCAGGGAGAAAAGTGCAACAATGAATGAATGGAAATCCAAAATCTCTGTAAATGTTCATTAAAATTATTAAAATAAAATATAAACAAAGATAATGTAAAAAGAAAAATACTGTCTCAGCTCTAAAATAATGCAAAGACGAGGATTTTAATGATGGGCTTAATATTAAGCACTATTTCAATTGAAAATATGTCCAGAATGAGATATGGCTAGGGAGTTGGGTGGCCCAGTAGTTAAGGAGTTATGCTGCTAACCCAAAGTCATGCAATTCAAATCCACCAGCTGCTTTGTCCTGGGCAGTTTACTGCCTCTGAAAACCCACTGGAAGGTCAGGTATGAGTCCGTTCCAACTTGAGGGTACACAGCAACAACAGTAGCACTTGGGATTTCACATACTCTTCAAATGAGTATTCATAGGTAGGTTTAAAATATCTCATTAGTTCCCTGACTTTAGTCCTACTTGATTTGGCTTGGCTTTCTCATCATAACATGAGTTTCGCATAACAAGTAGGATGTCCTGGGTATCTCTAATTTAACAGAAGAGCATACAGGAAACCAACAGAGTTCTAAGAGTTATTCACTCCTTTCTATTCTTCCTGCCTTTTCAGGAAAACATTCTAAAGTACGCTCTGCCATTTCTCAGTTACTTAAATATTACTTTCCTCAATGACACAGTGACCACCACAATGGATTTCAGCACGATGGAGAGATTGTGAGGGTGGCGCAAAGTTTTGATCTGTTGTTCATAGTGCTGCTGTGTGTCATAGTTGGCTTGCTAGCACTTCACCTCAATCGGGAGCTCTTGTGAAGACATGATAAGGAGTTGTGCTGCTAATCCAACAGCTAATTCAACAGCCACAGTTCAAATCCACTAGCAGCTCTGCAAGAGAAAGAGGGACAATCTCTTCTCAGGTGATTTACAGCCTCAGATACACAGTGAAGGCTCACCTATGAGTTGGTTCCAACTCAATGGAAATGAACTTTTAATGTTATTTTAATCAAATCATTTGCATATGTTCCTAAAGGAGCATGCTTTAGTTAATATTTTATTGATAATGGGTTACCTATCTGAAACTAAGAAAAAAACAACAACAAAGTTACATCATACCCAGAACCTCAATGATGGTGTGAGCAAGTGTTTAAAAACTTCCTTCTGACTTCTAGATGGTATTGTTTGTAGATGTACTGCTTGGACTCAGGATCCAGCCTTATTCTTAAGCAGCTTTGAGATCGTGACCAAATTTTTAAACCATGCTTCAGGTTTAAGTTTCTTCCACAAAAAAGCAACAGCAACCAAACCTTAAATAACTAGACAAAAAGACAATTCCTTACTCACAGATTGTTAAATTGATTAAATTAGGTTGTAGAGAGAAAATACTTTAAGTTATATCCATCATATCACAAACAACTAAAATTATTCCCATGGTAAGGAACAAACTCATAGCTGGACTTCCAATGGGTTTCTGTGTCTATATAAATCACATGGAAGAGGACTGCTCATTGGGTTCCCATTTTCAAGCAAAATAATTCCTAACTTCACTATAAATATGCTATGATGTTGAATTTCATTATTTATTTAGAATTGCTATATCTGTATTATGATCAAACTCAATTATAACACATATAAGCAAGCACTTTGTGGCAAGCTTGAACATTTTACAGAATGTTGCTGTGCTGCCTTGACTCACTTGACGTGCCTCTTCTAAACTACTGTCTTTATAACTCTCATTACAAGTCAGTTTAAGAAGATGGACATATAAAACATGTGCCCCATCAAGGTGACTGGTCAGCTTGGTGAATATGTAAACAACATAAACAGTACCTTTACGTGAGACAGTATAAGTAAGATATGTAAAACATTAACAAAAAGATTGGTCAATTTGGTAACTTCCCAAGCTTAAATTGAGCTGTTCCAGAGGTAGAAAGCATAGCTCTCACTACCGTCAAGATGGGGAGAGAACCAGAGAATGCAGTACGTCTTTTGGACCTATGATCTTTGAACCAGATGTGGGGAGCTGTTAATACTAGAGAAATGGTACAAGATGGAGGGATAACGCATGAATAACTGGAGACTGATGTGCGACAGAGCGAAGGGCTCCTGGCTCCCAGCACAGGAAAGCTGAGTGTTTGCTGGCAGAGGAGTTGCTTTAGGACATTTGCTGGGTGAGGTAGGTCTGCTGAACACAGAGCTAAAGTTGCCAAAGGTCACATTTTACTTTGAAACACACCATGACAGTAATTGTTGTTATTGTTACATGCTATCAAACTGGAACTGACTCTTACTTGAGCCTCTAGCAGGTTTTCAAAGGACACTGAAATTCACCCAAGAGGAAACTGCTCACCTCACCCTTTCCCTGTGGAACAGCTGGTGGATTAGAAACCTTTGCCTTTGGATTGACAATGCAACTCCTTATCACTAGGCCACCAGAGTTCCCACTGAAGAAGAAGGAGTCAAGAAATCAGTGATAGATGCCAAATACCTCTTTAAGATACTATATAATAATGATGCCCGTTTAAAGACTAAGGTGTGCCAAGCCCAAGGAATGATATTTTCAATTGCTTCACAGGCCTGTGAAATTTGGGAATGAATAAGGAAGACCACAGAATAATTGATGCTTTGAACTGTAGTGTTAGCAAATATTGAATAGACCGTGGACAGCCAAAACAATAAATAAATCTGTCTTTGGGAGAAGTATAACCAGAGTGTTGCTTGGGGGTGAAGATGGCAAGATTTTATTTCCCATGAATGTTATAATCAGGAGTAGCTCTTTACAGGTAAAGAACCAGAAAAAGAAGATGGATTGACACAGTGACTGCAACAATGGGTTTAAGTACAACCAGTATTGTGAGGATGGTACAGGACTGGAGAGGGCTTCATACTATTGTACAGAGGGTCACAATGACTTGGAGTGGACTCACTGGCATCTCACAAGATTGGAGAGAAGAGAATAAACATTCTCCAAAATCTGAAACCAGTTAATACACCCAAACCTGCATCAAACAATAAAACGTATTACCTCTTCACTGAAGACAGCATGGAAGGAGTGCTAAGAGCTTGTTGCCTCTAGCTTCAATAAGTTTACTTCTTTCAAAAAAGTAAATTCAAATGTTGTCAATACAGTCTGTGTACTACCTGCATTGACACAATGCCTACCCCTAAGAAAGAGCCCAAAGAAACAGCTCAGCCAGTGACTGGGATCTAACTCATACATTCTAATTCCAAGAGGTGCATTTATAACCCTTAAGCAGCACTGCCCAAGAGACATATAGGGAGATAAAGAGAACTATTAATAATGGCTACCTATTTATTTCACTGATGCCACAGATGGTGTCTAATGTAAAAAAGTAATTAGCTACCCTTAAGTTCACACAGAAACAGTTCTTAATGCATTTTCTGGGGAAGTGGCAGCTAGAGATATGTATTTGGGTTTTTTTGTGTTTGGGGTGTTTTATTTTTTTTTATTCCAATATTGATTTATTTGTTCATTTGGCAGTATATGAGATCTTAAATATTCTTCATCAACACCACATTTCAAAAGCATCAGTCCTTCTTTGGTCTTCCTTATACATTGTTCAGCTTTTAAATGCACAGGAAGCAGTAGAATACATCATAGCTTGGTTCAGGGTCACCTTAGTCTTTATTTTTTTTTAATTTTTATTAAACTTTATTAATTTTAGTGAACATTTACAGAGATTTTGGATTTCCATTCATTCATTGTTGCACTATTTTCTCTACCCCACTTCGTTACTCTATTTTTTCCCTTTGAAAGTCTGTTTTAATTGTCCCATTGCCACAGTGCTTGTCAAAGCCAGTTCTGATTAACCTCCTTTGTCAGTGTGTCCTTTGTCATTCCCTATCACTCCTCCCTGAGAGAGACTTCACCCTGACTCATAAGGAAAAGGGAATGGCGTATTCTCTTAGCTACTTCCTGCTGAAAAGGGACGCTGTAGAATAAAGATAACTTTGTCAAGTTATGTCAAATGTTGTCAAATTTAGACCTTGTTTTTACAATTACAGATGTCAAAGAGAAAAAGAGATTCCTAAGAGAAGAACTAACAGAATGCATGATTTTGGAACTGTCCACTGCCCCTCATTATGTTCTTATGAAGCGATTTAGTATTCTTTCTTGCCAAGCTAAAGAAGAGCTCTCTGAATAGTAAGTCTTGGTCACTGTCTAGTTATCTCTTAAAAGGCAAACATTCCTGAAACAATAAACAATCATTTTAAAGGTACAGAGAATAGGAATAAAAGCCAACTTTCTATTTATTTCAAAGGCTTTAAAAGCAGAAATCTTACCCTTGAAATCAACTATCATAGGCTCTTAAATAAAAAGTACTATTGCCTTGCCTTCATAAAAAAACTAGTTTATCTCATCTGTATACCATTTTCATCAAGCAATGTTTTCTAATTTAGTTTATTCTTTTACTGTGAGAATGTGTACGATAATGTGTGGTATAAAAATCAAGAAATTAGTATCACAGCAGGGAATCCGCTAACAATACCATTTTAATCTTATCCTTCAAGCAGAGGCAGAAAACATATTAATTGCAGTGTAATTTATGCAATAAATATTTCATTTTAATTATGCTTAATTTTGCCAAGCTATAAAAATGTCAATAGTTCTGACAGTTTCTTTTTCCTTACAAGATTTTAAATGAAAGAATTAAAATCAAGTGCTATTTTTGAAAGAACTTATGAAAGATTTCTAATTACTGCTTATGGTTTTGAAAAATTGCTAATCTAATAGCCTCAAAATAACATCGGGGAACATGTGAACTTGAAGCTCTATTATTCAATATTTATAATTCTTAATAATATACATGCATCATTAATATAATGAAATTCTCACAAGTGGAACTTTTTTTGTAATTATAGGCTATATCAATAACTGTCATTGAATGGTGAATTTTCTCTATAGAAATGCTTTTTGTTAATTCCACACAGAAAAACTAAGACAAGAATAAGTGAAACTGATTGCTGATGACATACTACGCTGAGGCAAAGACTATTTACCATTAACAGAAGTGGAAAGAAAAATGTCAAACCATCACAGCTGAACAGTGTTAATTATATTCAGCAAATATTTATTAAACTTTTACTAGGTGCAAATCTTACCCAACCTTTCTGAAATAAAAATGCTACCTCCTCCTGCAAATTTTTCTCTCTTCACATGTAAATGAAATTTCCCTGCGCTGAATTCCTATGGTAGATAATTATGCACTTCTCACAGCCTTCCTATGTTTTCTGCTTAGTAACATTGCTACTACATATTTCATCTTCCCCATTAGACAGAACTCTGGAAGTCTTGCTCTGGCGACCTAGTCATAAGGAGCTGAGCTACCAACCTGAAGTCACACAGTTCAAATCCAACAGCTATGGGAGAAAGATGGGCAATCTCCTCCCATGGAATTTACGGCCTCTGAAAACTCCCTGGAGGGTCAGCTATGGGTCAGTTCAGACTCGATGGGATATAACAAACAAAATAACAATTAGATAGTAAGGATCCAAAGGACAGGAACCAGTCCTTAGGTGTTTATATCCTCCACCTATCACATTTAAAATGATTGAAAATCTATAGTTATGAATGGAAGGCTTGGACTATATGTTTTGGGGAATAAGTGTATAATTTTTAATAGTATTGCAATAAAAATTATTCAGACCTAAATGTCAAAATAATTCTTTAGATGACCTCTCATTTTAAGATGGCAGAGCAACTGATTTGAAAGAAAAATAATGAGAAAAGAAATAATGCAAAGAAATTCTGAAAGCTTGAAAGCTTAATTGGAAAAAGAAAATAATTTAAAATGTAATAAAAAATAACTTTCAACTTACAATTCTATACTTCCCAAAGTATCTAATTAACTGTGAGATGGACTTTTCAAACATATAAAGTCTTAATGTTTTATCTCTCATGGCTCATTTTCAGAAGTTACTAGGGGAAAAGGCTTCAATAAAACTATAGAGCAAATTAAGAAAGAATTATACACAACTCCAAAAAAAATGTAAATAGGAATTTTCAAGATGATGATAAGAAAATTTCAGAATGTCAGCTGTATAGCAAATGCAGAGATGTAATAGTCCAGATTGTATTAGGATAAAGGGTTCTAAAATGGAAGAAAAGATAATGATGTTATTGTTGTTAGGTGTCATCGAGTGGCTTTCAAAAAGTATGGATAAAGAGACGATAAAGAACAAAGCAAACTGAGCAAAAGGGGAAAAGACAATTACTAACGCCAAGAAATAGAAAAAGCTATAATAGAAGGAAACATAATTTTAGAATATTTCTTTGTTTAATATACTACAATATCTACATAGTAAAAAATGTAAATTCTGGGTATTGGTTTACTCTGGATTTATGGTTAACTATATTCCAGAGTAACTGTACCAGAAGGAAAAGGATGACTCTGAAGAATTTCATGAAACAACATATGAGCAAGAGTCTGTGGTGATGAAGGAAGAAGTTCAAGTTTCTCCAAAAGAATTGGCAAAAAACAAGGTTTCAGGAGTTGACGGCATGCTGATTGACATATTTCAACAAAGAGACGCTGTCCTGGATGTGCTAAGTTGTGCCAAGAAATCTGGAGAACGACCACTTGGCCAACTGACTGGAAGAGTTCGATATTTGTTTCCATTCCAAAGAAAGGTGACTCAACAGAGTGCAAAAATCATCGAACGATATCATTACTATCACATGCAAGCAAGATACTGCTGAAAATTATCTAAAAATGACTGGAGCAAGATGTCAATAGAGAATTGCCAGATGTGCAGGCTGGGTTTAGAAGAGGCCAAGGTACTAGGAATATTAAGCTAATGTTAGATGGATCTTGGCTGAATG
>NW_006399840.1:10407843-10414485 GCF_000299155.1 Elephantulus edwardii | reverse complement strand
TGAAGTGCTTGCTGCAGAGGGTCAAGGATTGCAGCCTTGAAGCTCAACATCAAGAAAACAGATTCTCACCACTGGGCCAATGGTGAAGAGATTGAGATTGCTAACAGTTGTAGTTTGCTTGGCTCCACAGTCAACACTCTTGGTACCAGCAGCCAGGAAATCAAGAGACGAATTGCATTGGGAAAGTCAGCTGTCATGGACCTCTCCAGAGTACTGAAGAGCAACAATTTCAGGCTGGAGACTAAGGTGCACCTGATCCAGGCCATAGTCTTCACAGTTCTGTACTATGCAACAGAGAGTTGGACAATGTCTAGGGATGATATAATGAGAACTGATGCCTTTGACCTGTGGTGCTGGAGAAGAGTGTTGAATATACCATGGACTGCTAGGAGAACAAATAGGTTTGTCCCGGAGAGGGTGAAACCTGGCTGCTCCTTGGAGACAAGTATCCTGAAGCATCATCTGACATACTTTTGGCATGTTGCAAGGAGGGACCAGACCTTGGAGAGGGACATTATGTTTGGGAGGTGGAGGGGCAGTGCAGGAGAGGAAGACCCTCGATGAGATGGATTGATTCAGTGATTGGGGTAATGGGAGTTGGTGTGTCAGAGACTGTGAGGTTGGCACAGGATAGAGCAGGGTTTAGGGCTTCTTGTTCATAGGGTCTCTGTGAGTTGCATGTGACTCGACAACACATAACAACAACACAATATTCCAAAAAGTGAGAACAGAATATGGGAACACTGTTGTTTTTGCTGGGTACTGAACTGACCCATATCTGACCCTCTGGTGGATTTTCAGAGGCAGGTAATTGCACAAGAGGAGATTGTCCATCTTTCTCTCGCAGAACAGCTGGTGGTCTTGAACTGTGTGCCTTCAGGATTGTAGCACAGTTTTTTTTGCCAATAGGCTACCAGAGCTCCAAGAGAACACCACATGGCTTAAAATTAGGAAAGGTATGCTTCAAGGTTGTATCTTTTCTCTGTACCTATTTAAGCTGTACACTGAGCAAATTATTTGAGAAGCTGGACTCTATGAAGAAGACTGGCATCAGAATTGGAGGAAGTTTTGTCAATAACCTTCATTTATGCAGATAACACAACCTTGGTTGATGAAAGTGAGGAGGACTAGAAATGCTGCTTCAGAAGGTTAAACACTGCAGCCTTCCATATGGATTGCATCTCAACAAAAAGAAAACAAAACAAAAAATCTATTCCACTGTATGAATGGTAAGAAGGAGAAGACTGAAACTGACAATGACTTCATCTTTCTTGGATCCAAAATCAATACACTTGGTGCCAGCAATCAGGAGATCAGAAGGCACATAGCATTGGGAAAGTTTTTAGTCAGGAACCTGCTCTAAACTATTGAGGAGTTATGGAGTCAATTTGAGGACTAAGATGTGCCTGATTCAGGCCATGGTCTTTCCAGTCACTTGTGATGCATCTGAGCGCTGGACAATGACTATGGATGACAGAAGAATTGATGCCTTTGAACTACATGTTAAGAGTAGAGTACTGAATATCCCATGGACTGTCAAATGAACAAACAAATATGCTTTAGAGAGGGTGCAGCCAGAGTGTTCCTTAGAGGCAATGATGATAAATATTTGTCTCACATAATTTGGGTATTTTGTTGGGAGATACTATTCCTTAGAGAGGGAAATTATGCTTGGAAAGGTGAAGGGTTGGTGAAGGCTAGGGAGACCCTCAACCAGGTGGACTGACACTGTCACTGCAGCAATGCACTTGAATGTGTCAGGGATTGTAAGGATGGCGCTGGATAGGACAGGGTTCACATCTGTTGTTCATAGAATTGCTGTGAGTTGTACTTGATTCAACTGCACCTAACAACAGTATATTTCAAGAAAACATGAAGGTCATCGTAGAAGAGATAGAAGTGGTGGTTTTAAGACCTAAAACATTATCACCTGTACTTGGAAGTCTGACATTTAAAACTGATCAGTCAAGAGAGAACATTTTATTTAGTTAAAAGATCAGAGTTAAAAATGACAGCTCATGGAGAGGAGGATGGAGAAGTTCATCACTTTCCATAAAAACTCTTTGGATGGACTTACTTTTATTTGACTATATATTTTATTTTTATCAAAATACAATAAAAATAATTACCAACTAAAATATTTACTACTTTTAGCATTAATATTTCCCTTCTGCTTAAATATTTATTTATCAAAGATTCTAAGAGTGGTGCTATTAATTTTGTGCTGTTGAGTCAAGCATGGCCCATAGCAACTCTGTAAATAATGGATCTGAGCCCTGTCCTACTCTGTGCCATCCTTAAAATTTCTGACACACTAGAGTCCATTATGGCAGTCACTTTGTCAGTCCACCTGGTTGAAGGTCTTCCTCCTTTTCATGATATCCCTCTTCAAGGATTAGCCTCTCCTCACAATATGCCCAAAGTATGTGTCATGAAGCTTTATCATCTTTGCCTTCAAGTAGCCCTCTGACTACACTGCCTCCAAGATATATTGGTTTATTCTTTTGGCAGTATGTGGGATATTCCATACTCTTCTCCAACCCCACAGCTCAAAAGCATCAATTCTAACTCTGTCATTCTCATTCATTCTTCAGCTCGCAGGTGCATAGCAAGTGTTCAAAGAGACCACGGCCTGAGTCAGACTCACCTTAGTCCTCAAACTGATATCATTATTCCTCAATAATTTGGAGAGATACCTAACTTCAAACATTTTCCAGTGCAATGTTGTTATATGCTGTCAAGTCACCTGCAACATATAGTGACCCTAAGTACAACAGCTCTATCCCTGCTCTATCTTGTGCCAATCTTATTGTCTACTATGACACACCTACTCCCATTACCCCAATAACTGAATCAATCTATCTTATCGAGTCTTCCTTTCTTGCACTCTCTCCACCTTCCCAAGCATGACTTCCCTCTCCAAGAACTAGTCCTCTCCAAGGACTAGTCCTGTCTTGAAACATGTCAAATGAAGCTTTAGAATCCTTGCCACCAAGGAGCAGCCTGGTCTCATCCTCTCTTGGATGAACTTGTTTGGTCTCTTAGCAGTCCATGGTATATTCAATACTCTTCTCCAGGATCAGAACTCAAGGGCATCAATTCTCTTTCTATCATCACTAATTACTACTGTCCAGCTTTCCAATGCATAGCAAGTACTTGTAAAGACCATGGCCTGGATCATGCACACCTTAGTCTCCAGACTGACATCATTGCTCTTCAGTACGTTGGAGAGGTCTATGACAGCAGACTTACCCAGTGCAATTCATCTTTTTATTTCCTGGCTGCTGGCATCAAGAGTATTGACTATGAAGCCAACCAAACTGAAGCTGTTAACAATCTCAGTCTCTTTACCATCTATCGAGATGCTGCCAATCGGCCCAGTGGTGAGAATCTTTGTTTTCTTGATGTTGAGCTTCAATCCATATTAAAGGCTGTAGTCCTTGACCTTCTGCAGCAAGTGCTTCAGGTCCAATACATCTCTTGATTTCCTGGCTGCTGGTACCAAGCGTGTTGATTGTGGATCCAAAGAAGATTAAATAATTGACAACTTCAGTCTTTTCTCCATGTATCATAATGTTTATCTATTGGTCCAGTAGTAAGAATTTTTGTTTTTTACATTGAGATTCACTACATAATGAAGGCTGTATTCTTTGACCTGCATTGTTGCTGTTGTTGTTATGTGCCATCGAGTCACTTTTGACTCATAGAGACCCTATGTACAACATCCCTAAACTCTGCTCTGTCCTGTGCCGATCACACCGTCTCCGACACACCCATCACAATTACCCCAGTCACTGAATCTATCTACCTCATATGGGGCCTTCCCCTTCTGCGCTGTCGCTCCACCCTACCAAGCATGATGTTGCAACATGTCCAAAATATGTCAGACGGAGCCTTAGAATCCTTGCCTCCAAGGAGCAGACGGCTTGACCCTTTCCAGGATGAATCTGTTTGTTTTCCTAGCAGTCCATGGTACCCTCATTACTCTTCTCCAGCACCACAGCACAAAGGCATCAATTCTCCTTCTATCCTCCTTAGTTATTGTCCAACTCTCTGATACATAACTCTCTGATGCATAAGTGATAGCAAAGACCATGGCCTGTATCAAACGTACCTTAGTCTCCAAAGAGACACCATTGCTTTTCAGTACTTTGGAGAGGTCTCTAACAGCAGACTTTCCCACAGCAATATGTCTTCTAATTTCCTGGCTGCTGGTGCCAAGAGTGTTGACTGTGGAGCCTAGCAAACTGAAGCTGTGAACAATCTCAATCTCTTCACCATTCATCCTGATGCTGCCAATTGGTCCAGTGGTGAGAATCTTTGTCTTCTTGACATTGAGCCTCAATCCATATTGGAGGCTGCAGTCCTTGACCCTCTGCAGCAAGCGCTTCAGGTCCTCTTCAGTTTCAGCAAGCAAGGTTGTATCATCTGCATATCGCAGATTGTTGATAGATCTTCCACCAATCTTGACCCCACATTTCTCCTCATAGAGTCCATCCTCCCAATAATCTGTTCTGCATACAAGTTGAAAAGGTATGGAGACAGGACACATCCCTGGCATTAAGTTTTTCAAATCCTCTTCACTTTCAACAAGCAAAGTAGTGTCATTTGGATAATGCAGGTTGTTGAGTCTTCTTCTGATCTTGATGCCACATTCTTCCTCATAGAGTCCAGGTTCTTGAATAATTTGCTCAGCAGGGCCTAGTGGCAAGAAGTTGCACTGTAATACCAAAGGCACGGTTCAAGGCCACCAGCTGTTCCATGGGAGAAGGATGGCCAATCTCCTCCCATTCAATTAACTGCCTCTGAAAACCCACTGGAGGGTCAGCTATAGGTCAGTTATGACTCTATGAAATACAAAACAACATACAGATTTAGTAGGTATGGAGAGAGGCTGCAACGTTGATGCACCCTTTTCTTAATTTTAAACACTCTCTTGATCTAAGTATAGGTTTCACATGAGTGCTGCACCTTCTCCAAGGCAAAAATTACAGAACAATTGATGCCTTTATCTGTGGTGAAGGAGAAGATGTGCTGACAAATATGGACCTATTAATATAGCTGACCTCAGGCTCTGAACAGCGCAGGATATGGGATACTGTGCAGCATGAAGGAGGAACTGGAGAGCATTATGCTGAGTAAACTAACATAGTCCTGCAAGGATAAATATTGTATAAAACCATTATTATAGAATGAGTATAAGGATCCAAAGAGGGGTGGGAGAGGCTGGACACAGAGGGATGAGGATGTGCAGGGGGAGGGGGAATTAATTATGGGATTGCACAATTTGATGGGTGAGGGGGAATGAGGGAAATTGAAAACATTTGTTCAAATTTTGAAAATAAACTAGTAGAAAAAAAAGTAACACAGGAGATTTCCGAAGCTCTCAATGGCATGAGGGGAATACCTTTCTTCCTTAGATTGTTGGTGGATTTCAACTACCAAAGAGGTCTTGCCATTGGATTGATAGCACAATGGTTTCTAGCCTATTCTATATAAAGAGAGAGAATCTTTGAATGATAGTCAGTTTAGCCAAAGTCTTACTTGTTCATTCATGAAGACTAATGAAAGAACACCAGATGAGTTGTGGGAGGATATCAAGAATATTATCTACGAAGAATGCAAAAGGTCATTACAAAGACATTTACTGTTGTTGTTGTTGTTGTTATGTGCCTTTCAGTCATTTGCAACTCATAGCAACCCTATGTACAACAGCCCTAAACCTGCCAATCGCACTGCCTCTGACACACCCATCCCGATTACCCCAGTCACTCAATCAATCCATTTCATAGAGGGTCTTCCCCGCTTGCGCCATCCCTCCACCCTCCCAAGCATGATGTCCCTCTCCAAGGAACTTTCCCTCCTTGAAACATGCCCAAAGTATGTCAGAAAAGCCCCAGAATCCTTGCCTCCAAGGAGTTGCTTGGTTTAATCCTCTCCAGGATGAATCTGTTCTCTTGGCAGTCCATGGTACATTCAATACTCTTCTCCAGCATCACAGCTCAAAGGTGTCAACTCTCCTTCTATCCTCCCTAGGCATTGTCAAGCTCTCTGATGCATAACAAGTGATTGCAAAGACCATGGCCTGTATCAGGTGGACCTTAGTCTCCAGAGAGACACCGTTGCTATTGAGTATTTTAGAGACGTCCCTAACAGCAGACTTTCCCATCACAGTACGTTTTTTTATTTCCTGACTGCTGGAGCAAAGAGTGTTGACCATGGAGCCAAGCAAACTGAAACTGTGAACAATCTCAATCTCTTCGTGATCCATCCTGATGCTACCAATTGGTCCAGTGGTGAGAATCTTTGTGTTCTTGACATTGAGCCTCAGTCCATACTGAAGGCTGCAGTCCTTGACCCTCTGCAGTAAGTGCATGAGGTCCTCCTCGGTTTCAGCAAGCAGGGTTGTGTCATCTGCAATAATGCAGATTGTTGATAGAACTTCCACCAGTCCTCATGCCACAATTCTCCTCATAGAGCCCAGCCTCCCAGATAATCTGTTCTGCACGAAGGTTGAAAAGGTATGGAGACAGGACACATCCCTGGCGTACACCCTTCCCAATTTTGAACCATGCAGTGTTGCCCTGCTCTGTTCTAACGACTGCCTCTTGGGTCCAAGTATAAGTTTCACATTAGCACGAT
>NW_006399840.1:10396890-10407353 GCF_000299155.1 Elephantulus edwardii | reverse complement strand
GATCATTTAACATTCTGCCTAAAGCATCCTTGATTGTAGCAACTCGAGGTTTGAATTTGTTCTTCAGTTCCTTGAGCTTAAGAAATTCTGAACGAATTCGGCCCTTTTGATTTTCCGATTCCAGCTCCTCGCACATTTCATTGTAATATTTTGCTTTGTCATTCCATGCTGCCTTTTGCAATCTTCTGTTCAGCTCTTTAGTGTCTTGGATTCTTCCCTGTGCTGTGGCTTCTCTACATTCCAGTGCAATCTTCAGAGTTTCTTCTGACATCCATTTTGGTCTTTTCTTCCTCTTCTGTCTTTGCAATGAACGTTTGCACTCTTCCTGGATGGTATATTTAATATCCTCCCACAAATCATCTGGTCTTCGCTCATTAGTGTTCAAGGCCTCAAACCTGTTCCTGAGATGTTTCTGAAATTCAGGTGGGATTAAATTAAAGTCATATTTTGGCTTCTGTCGATTTGATTTAATTTTTCTCAGCTTCAGCTTGAACTTGCATATGAGTAGTTGGTGGTCTGTTCCACAATCAGCTCCTGGCCTAGTTTTCACAGCTGATATTGAGCTTCTCCAGCGGTTTTTTTCCACAGATGTAATCGATCTGATTCCTATGTATACCATCAGGTGAAATCCATGTGTATAATCTGCGTTTATGTCTCTTAAAAAACGTATTTGCAATGAATAAGTCCCCACATCAAGATGGATGTCAGATGACACTCTAAATATTACACTAGAGCGCTGAAAAGCCAAAGCAAAGGGAAGAAATCAAGAAGTTAAAGAGCCGAATAGAAGATTTCAAAGTCAGCTTGGGAAGACAAAGCAATGTGTTGTGAAATGTGCAAAGAAAAGAGTCAGAAAATCAAAATGGCCCAACTTGTTCGGCGTTTCTTAAGCTAAAGAAACTGAAGAGCTAATTCAAGCCTCAAGTTGCAATACTTATGGATGCTTTGGGCAGAATATTAAATGATCTAGGAAGCATTAAAAGAAGAGGAAAGGAGGAGACAGAGTCCCTGTACCAAAAGGAACTGGCTGACACAGAAGAATTTAATGAAACAATATATGGGCAGAGTCTGTGGTGATAAAGGGAAAAGTTCAAGCTGCTCTGAAGGAACTGGCAAAAACAAAACAAAACACACACACACACACACACACCAACCCCCCCAAAAAACCCCACAAAGCCCCAGGAATTGCTGGCTTATCAACTGACATATTTCAACAAACAGATGTTGCCCTGGATGTCCTCACCAAGTTGTGCCAAGAAATCTGAAGGACAATCACCTACCCAACTCACTGGAAGAGATCCATATTTGTTCCCTTTCCAAAGGTGATCCGACAGAGTGCAGAAATTATCAAACAATATCACTAATATCACATATAAGCAAGGTTCTGCTGAAAATGATCCCAAACCGACTGAAACAGCACATCAACAGAGAACTGTCAGATGGAGGTAGCTATGAGCCGAAAGTGACTTGATAGCATATAACAGCAAGTAAATGAATGATATGTAAGTTTATACTTGTAAACAGTTGAGAAACTTTGACCTGATAAGTATGTTAACCCCACTTCTAATACTCCTTAACTTAAAGATGTCCTTTTAACTAGAAATACAGGTGTAAATTCAATACAGAATAAGCTATAACACATTCTGAAGAAAACAATTACAAAATTAGCAAGGTTGTCTATGGCATTACTTCCCAAGTAGTTCACATTTCTTTGTTTTGACAACAGTCTAAATAGTGTGAACATTAATGTATTTTGCGTCCATTAGCAATTTAAAGGTTAATATAACTATTAGGATAAGTCTCTGAAGTAAGCTTGATATATTAAGTGTTTCAAAGTAATCAAAATATTACAGAGGTAATGTGTAGTGTCTTATTAACAGATAAAATGTTTTGTCATGTAATTCAATTTTACTCAAAGTTGATGATGATATTCACATCACTTAGAAAAAGAGAAGAAACTATAAGATTTTTTTTTCATTTTCATAATGAAATGTCACAATAAAATTCTACTTCATCACAAACCTAATATGCTAGACTAATTAATTATGAATCACAGATTTCTTTGCTTAAAATCCTCTTTATTTAGTAATAACATTTTGAAGTGCTATGAGGAATTCTGGATGTTTGTAAAAGTATATTTTCTATGTATATGTATATTTTTTTTTAGATTATATATTTACTAAATATAAACTGTAATAAGTTTTAATCATCATCAATTCTGTTTCTAGAAAGTAATTCATTTCTAAGAGCTTAGATATTAATGGGAAAGTGTTTCGATTAATTTTTTCTGCCTTCCAATGATATAGTTAGGGCTTATCCAAATTTTCAAAACTGTGATTTAGTGGATATTAACCTCCCAATGTTCCATTAAGTTCTTATCCATCACAGTAACTAGTTAATTACCCTGAAGAGGAGATTTCCTTTTCCAAGAAATCTTAAATTTAGAGCCCTAAGAATTTTCCCCCTGTCTCTACCACCAATAGCATAGAGAATCAGTTGAGCACACATGGACAATTGCAAACAATAGCAGATATGGTGTATGTGTTCATGAATAAAATTGAAAAGTCATTAAAAATTACCTTCACAAAAACTTTGATGCATACATAATTATACCTGAAATTCTTTGAAACTTTCAAATAGCAGATAATTTTCACTCCAAATAAACTTCTCCGGAACTCTGTTTTAGTTCTGATTTTATTATGTTGCTGTTGTGGTTTATTGTTATGTGCTGTTGAGGTGACTATGACCCATAATGACCCTATATGAACTTTGCCCTCTCCTGAGCCAACTTCATCTTTCATGAACTCTCTGCTACAGTCACTGTGTCACCCCATCTTATCCAAGGTCTTTCTCTCCTGTGCTGGCCCTCTACCCTACCAAGTATGTCCTTCTCCAAGGACATGTCCCTCGGGGCAACATGCCCAAAGATTGTGAGATAGGGCAACCTAATTTCACCCTTTCAAGGACAGATCTGTTTGTTCTTTTGCCAGTTCATGGTATGTTCAATACTTTTCTCCAGAACCACAATTCAAAGGTACATATTATATTGTTTTCTTCTGTCATCCTTATTCATCTAACTCTCAGATCACTTGAGAGACCATTGAGAGAGCAATTGAGAAGACCATGGCCTAGATCAGACATATTTTAGTCTCCACACTGACATCATTGCTTTTTAGCACTCTGGAGAAGTTCATGATAGCAGATATTTCCAATGAAACTTGTCATTTGATTTCCTAATAGCTAGTGTCAATGGATTGTGAAATCAACGGATTTTGAATTTGAGCAAGATGAAATATTTAACAACCTCAATCTTTTCTCCATTTACCATGCCTATTGGCCTGGTGGTGAAGTCTCTTGTTTTCTTGATATTGAGATGCAAATCAAGCTGAATCCTATCTCTTCCATCATTTACAGGAATCCTGGTGAGTGCAATGATTGAACACTTTACTGTTAACCCACCAGCTTCCCTGTAGGATTAACAGTCTTCCTTGAAGACTAAAAACAGCTCTCAATAGATGGCGATCACCATATGGTTTCTGAGCCTAACTGTTCATGAATATGGACTTCTCACCAGTCTCTGCCAAGAAATCTGGAGGACAACCACCTAGCCAACTGACTAGAAGAGATCTATATTTCTTCCCATTCCAAAAAAAAAAGGTTATCGATAGAGTGTGGAAATTACAGAATTATCACAAAACAAACAAACTCAGGAAAGAAAACCCTGCTGAAGATTGTCCAAAAGTGACTGCAACAGTACATAGAGAACTGCCAGAAATACAAGATGGGTTTAGAAGAAGATGTAGCACTTGAGACATCACTAGCAATGTCAGATGGATCTTGGCTGAAAGCAGAGTATCAGAAGAATGTCTATTTCTGTTCCAATGATTATGCAAAAACATTTGACTACATGGATCACCAAATTGTGGCTAACCTTGAGAAGAATGGGCATCCCAGAACACTTGTTTGTGCTCACGTGAAACCTGTATTGTATCAGAAGGCAGTCATTAGAACAGAGCAAAGAAACTACAAGGATCAAAATCAGAAAAGAGGTGTGTCAGGAAGGTGTCCTGCCTCCATACCTTTTCAATGTGTATGCAGAATGAAGCATTCAAGAGGATGGACTCTGTGAGGAGGAATGTGGCATCGAATTGGAGGAAGACTCACAAACAACCTATATTATGTAAATGCACAACATTACTTGCTGAAACTGAGGAGGGCCTGAAGCATTTGCTGCAAAGTGTCAAACTGTACTCTGAAATATGGATTGAAGATCAACATCAATAAAATGAAGATTCTCACCACTGGGTCAACTGGAAGCATCATGATACATAGAGAAGAGAGTGATGTTGTTAACAATTTCGGCTTGCTTGGTTGCACATTCAACACTTTTGGCACCAGCAGTCAGGAAATAAAAAGACTAATTTCATTAGGCAAATCTGCTGTCTGGAACCTGTCCAGAGTATGAAGAGCAAGGACATCAATCTAGAGACTAAGGTGTGCCTGATCCAAGCCATGGTTTTCACAATTACTTGCTATGCATCAGAGAGCTAGACAATGATAAAGGATGACAGAAGAATTATTGATGCCTTTGAGTTGTGATGTTAGACAAATCTGTTCTCAGGGACCTCTCCAGAGTACTGAAGAGCAAAGATGTCAGTCTAGAGACTAAGGTGTGCCTGAGCCAGGCTATAGTCTTTGCAATTACTTGAAGTACATCAGAGAGCTGGACAATGATCAAGGATGACAGAAGAATAACTGATGCCTTTGTATTGTCATGGTGGTAAAGAGTATTAGACACACCATAGATTGCTAAGAAAACTAACAGGTCTGTTGTGGAGAGGGTGAAACTGAACTGTTGGAGGAATTTTGAGATTCTGTCTCATACACATTAGACATGTAGCCAGGAGGAATCAGTCTTTGGAGAAGGATATCATGCTTGGAAGAATCAAGGGACTGACAGGAGTGGAAGATCTGAAAGAGATGGATTGTAATAATAACTATGGTAACAAGGTTAGATGTGTCAAAGATAGTAAGATTGGCTCAGGATAGTGCAGGATTCAGAGCTATTGTGCACAGGGTTGCTCTGAGTCATAGTCAAATCTATGGCACAAAAGAATAACAACATCTTTCCTTCAGAGAGTGACTGTTAAGACTCTAATTACCCATGTTAGCAGCCCAACACATAGCACCTTGCAACAACAGGACTTCTGAAAGAGACTCAGAAGAGAAAACTTACAGGTTTCTAGGTTGGTAAGCAATGAATATGTAAACTGTTTCTTCAAGACAAAAGGGAGAAGAGAAAAAAAATTACAGAGGTTAATGGAAGTAACATATTAATGAGTTGGATTACAAGGAGATATTTGAAAGTCATCCTTTAACAGGGACATGTAAAACATTTGTTGTTGATTCCCTTCAAGTCAAGCACGCCTCATAGTGACCCTAGGAACAAACGACTTGAAGCCTCCCTACAACTATCAACATTTATCAAAGTTCATAGAGTTTCAGGAGGCAGATTATTTAGGAATTGAATGCCATTGAATGCCACTCCTACTTCCAAACTTGTCACAGTATGTTATTGTTTTTATATGGCATTGAGTGGCTTGTGATGTATAGTGACCCTATGTACCACAGCTCTAGACCCTTCCCTTGTCCCGAGCTAGTCTCACTAACTCCAACACATCAACCCCCATCACTCCAATTACTGTATCAATCCATCTCATATTGGGGTCTCCCTCTCCTGCGCTGTCTGTTCACACTTCCAAGAATGATGTCCTTTTCCACGTACCCAAAGTAGGTGAGATGGAGCTTCAAAATCCTAGCTTCCAAGGAAAGAGTCGGCTTCACCCTCTCCAAGACAGGCCTATTTGTTTTCTTGGCAGTCCATGGTATGTTCAAGACTCTTCTCCTGCACCACAACTAGAAGGTATCTATTCTTCTTCTGTTATCCTTAGTCATTGTCCAACTCTCTGGAGCCTAACAAGTAATTGAGAAGACCATGGCATGGATTAGGTGCACCTTTGTATCTAGACAGACATCATTGCTTTTCAGAACTCTAGAGAGGTCCATGACAGCAGATTTTCCCAATAAAATTTGTCTTTTGATTTCCTGACTGCTAGTGTTAAGAGTGTTGATTATGGATCCAAGCATGCTGTAGTTATTAATAGCCTAAATCTCTTCTCCATCTAATAGGGTGCTGCCAGTTGGCCCAGTGGTGAGGATCTTTGTCTTCTTGATGTTGAGCTTCAATCCATATTGAAGACTACAGGACTTGACCTTTTGCAGCAAATGTTTCAGGTCCTCCTCAGTTTCAGCAAGCAAGGTTGTATCATCTGCATCTTAGGTTGTTAATGAGTCCTGCTCCACTCCTGATGCCACATTCTTCCTCATAAAGCACTTCTTCTCAAATTATCTGCATATAGATTGAAAAGGTACAGGGAAAGAATGAATCTGTGATGCACTCCTTTCCTGATTTTTGAAACAAGCAGTGTTTCCTTGCTCTGTTCTGAGGACTGCTTCTTGGTCCAAGTATAGGTTTCATATAAGCACAGTTAAGTGTTCTGAGATTCCCATCTTCCTCAAGATTAGCCACAATTTATTGTGATCCACACAGTCAAATGCCTTTACATAATCAATGAAATATAGATAGACTTTCTTCTGGTACTCTCTGCTTTCTGCCAAGATCCATCTGACATTGACAATAATGTCCCTAGTGTGATGACCTTTTCTAAATCCAGTCTCTATTTCGGGTAGTTTTCTTTCAATGTACTGTTCAAGTCTTTTCTGGATAATCTTCAGCAGGATTTTGCTAGTGTGTGATATTAGTGACACTGCTCAATAATATCCATACTCTCTCAGGTCACCCCTTTTTTGGAATGGGAATAAATAGGGATCCCTTTCAGTCATTAGGCCTAGTATTTGTCCTCCAGATTTCTTGGCACAACTTGATGAGCACATGCAGGGCAGCATCTATTTGCTAAAATATGTCAGTTGGCATTCCATTAATTCTTGGGGCTTTATTTTTTGCCATGTTCTTCAGAGCAGCCTGAACTTCCTCCTTCACCATTATTGCCTCATATAAAATATTTAAGTGATAAAAAATGTTTGCCAGCTTCAACAAACTTCTGAAGACAGACACTGGAAAACAGAGTCTAAGACTTTTTTTAAAGCAAAAATAAAAGGATCATGCAATTATAAAAATGGTCTAGTAAGAAAAGTTGTTTAGTGATGTGGAGTATAAGCAAACCCATAGAGGAGTATGAAAATTTTCCAGCAGGTTTTCAGAGGCAGTAAATTACACAGGAGATTGCCTATCTTTCTTCTGTGGAGCAACTGGTGGATTCAAACTGTTGAGGTTGTGACTCCTGCATTAGGCCACCAGAGCTCTCAGGTAAGAGAAATGTTATTTTAAAAGAGAGTAAATAAACTGAGATGATTAGAGAAGAGTTAAAATTCCCTCTGATAATAATGACTGAATATTTAAAAAATAAATTGTGATGAAAACTATACTTCAGAAACACAAAATGAAGGAAGAAATGATAAAATTAAATTTTAGATTAATATAAAATGGTATCTTTGGAAAGAGAAAGGGGCTCTAAATATAACATAAAATGAGGACTTAAGGAAAAAATAAAATAATTAGGGGAAAAAAATTAAAAAACCAAAGTTGAAGAAAACTTTATAACTAAGTTCACTGAAGGTATTTGATAGACTACAGGTACAATTATTTTTTTTAAAAAAATGCATATTTGACCATTTTCAGGCAATTCATTCATTCAAGAAGTAATATTTCTGTGTATATCTTTAGGCACTTAGGATACATCAAACTACAATATGAAATTTTTATGGAATTAATAGTCTAGTAAGACTGAAAAATAAAGGAAATAATTCAATATATTCTCACAACAGTCATAGTTCAGATATTGTTTTTGTAACACTAATAGAAAATACCAAACTAATATATGTTAAGTGAATAGAAAAGTTTTAAGTTCAGCATTTTATACACATGCAGTTAGAGATGTCTCCAAATTATTGTCAGTTTGAGGACTAAGGTGAGTCTGATTCAGGTCATAGCCTTTCCAATTACTGATTGTGCATCCAAGCACTGGACAATAAAAAAGGATGACAGAAAAAGAATAGGTGGATTGATGCGATGATTACTGCAATGGGCTGTTATGTGCTTTGAAGTGTGAGGATGGCACAGGATAGAACAGGGTTCAGATCTTTTGTTCATAAGTCACTATGAGTCGTATGCGATTCAATGGCACCTAACAACAACAACAGTGGCCACTTATCTAAAACAGCTACCAAAAGGCACCCTTAGACATTTTACATATTAGTTAGAATTATGTCCAACTGCAATCGACAGAAAGATCTAATTAACCATGTTGTTGTCATGACTCATAGCAACCCTATGCACAATTGCTCTGAACCTTGCCCTATCCTGAGTCAATCTCACTGTTCCCTAGACACCTACCTCTGCTACTCCAGTTGCTGTGTCAATCCATCTTATCCACAGTCTTTCTCTCCTGTGCTGGTACTAAGTATATATTGACTGTGGATCTAAGTAAGATGAAACCTTTTGTTCTAGGTATTATTGTTGTTATGTGCCATTAAATTAACTATGACTCATAATGACAAATGCACAACAGATCTGAACTCTGCTCTATCCTGAGCAAATATCCCTGTCTCTGACACACCTACCCTCATTACCCCAGTTATTGTGTCAATCCAGGGTCTTCATCTCCTGCGCTATCCCTCAACCCTTCGAAGCATGAAGTTCTTTTCCAAGGTTTGATCCCTCCTGGCACCATGCCCAAAGTATGAGAGATTGACCCTTAAAATTCTTACCGCCAAGGAGCAGCTTGGTTTCACCCTCTGTTTGTTCTCTAGGTAATCCATTGTATGTTCTATACTCTTCTCCAGCACCACAACTGAAAGCCATCAATTCTTCTTCTGTCATCTTTAGTAATTGTGCAGCTCTGATGCATAACAAAAATTATGCAGACTTTGGCCTGAATCAGGTGCACCTTTTTTCTAGACTGAACAGAAATAAATATGGATCTCTCCCAGTCAGTTGGCTAGGTAGTTGTTCTCTAGATTTCTTGGCACAAACTGGTGACTTCCAGGGCTGCCTCTGTTTGTCAAAATATCTTGGTTAGTATTTCATCAGTTCTTAAGGCTTTGTTGTTTTTGCTAATTCTTTCAGAGAAGCTTGAACTTCCTCCTATAAAGGAGGAAGCACCATTGCTTCTTGACCATATAAGGATCCTTATTATTATCATATCCAAGTGAAATCTTACTGAAGGCAATTAAAAAACAAAAAGTAGTTGCATCATAGCTTTCAATAAAGAATTGCCAGAACTCAAGCTGGATTCCGAGAAGGATTTTGGTTGGTTTTTATTTGTTCATTTTAATTTATTATTAATTCCAGTAAAAATTTACAGAGACTTTGGATTTCCATTAATTCATTGTTGCACTTTTCTCCCCTCCCAACCTTCCCCCCTAGTACACTACCCTCTTGTAAAAGTAAAACAAAAATTATTTCATTGTTTTACAAACCCTCTCCCAGGCCCACTCCACCATGTAGCCTTTGCTCTAGATACCTGTCATGACAAAAATACCTAATAACATATCCCTTTTAAACAGTTTTCTCCCTCATCTGTTTCAATCAGTGTACATAATTGAATCCAACTTTCTCAGTCTTCCCCCAATCCTGATGTCAGCCCTGTTTTACAACAGTGGCACCATGCAATATTTATCTTTTTGTGACTGAGATACTTCACTCAGCAAAATGTCCTCCAGGGTCACCCATTTTGAAAAATATTGCATGAGTTCCTTGTTTTTCATTGCAGCGTAGTATTCCATTGTGTGAATATACCACAGCTTCTCTATCCATCATTTGTTGATAGGCATTTTGGTTGTTTCCAACTCCTTGCTATTGTGAACAAAGCCACAATAAACATGTGTGTATATATATCTGCTTCGATGTCAGTTATGGTCTCTTTGGGGTATATTCCTAGTAGTAGAACTGCTGGGTCAAATGGTATCTCTATTTGCAACTTTTTGAGAAAGTGCCATACTGTCTTCCACAGTGGTTGCACCATTTTACACTCTGACCAACAGCGAATAAGGGTTCCATTCTCTCCACAACCTCGCCAGCATTTGTTGCTTGTTGTTCTGTTAAAATTTTGCTATTCTGACAGGGGTGAGATGATATCTCAGAGTTGTTTTAATTTGCATCTCTCTTAGAGCTAGGAATTTTGAACATTTCTTCGTGTGCTTGTTAGCCATCTGAATGTCTTCTTTGGTGAAGTATCTGTTCATATCCTGTGTCCATTTTTCTATTGGATTATTTACCTTTATCTTATTGTGGTGCTCAAGTATTTTATAAATTCTGGATATAAGTCCCTTATCTGATATGTCATTACCAAATACTTTTTCCCAGTCTGTGGCTTCCCTTTTTA
>NW_006399840.1:10384214-10392945 GCF_000299155.1 Elephantulus edwardii | reverse complement strand
TTGGAGAGGGACATCATGCTGGGCAGAGTGGAGGGACAGCGCAGGAGGGGAAGACCCTCTATGAGGTGGATTGATTCAGTGACTGGGGTAATCGTGATGGGTGTGTCAGAGGCAATGAGATTGGCACAGGACAGAGCAGGGTTTAGGGCTGTTGTACAAAGGGTCGCTATGAGTCGCAAACAACTCGACGGCCCATAACAACAACAACAACAACCTTTCTAAATATGATGCCTGTCTCCAAGGGATAGCCTTTCCTAGCATTATGTCCAAAGTATGTGAGATGACATTTTGTCAACTTTACCTCCAAGAAGTAGTCTGCCTGGACTTTCTCCAAGATGTTTCTGTTTGATTTTTTTGTAGTCCATGGTATATTTATTACTCTTCTTCAACTCCATAGGTCAAATGCATCAATTCTTTTTCTTAATTTTTTTAATTGATATTTTAGTGAAAGTTTATACAGAACTAGAATTTCCATTCATTCATTGTTGCACATTTTCCTCTTTGTCCCCCACTCCAGTTAGCTTTTCTCTTTGAAAAAAAAAATTCTTTCTTTGTTGTACAATTCCCTACCCCCACCCCAGTCCACTTTACTATGCAGCTCTTATTCTGGACTCTTATCATTCAAATAATATCTAATCATATATTCCTTTTAAACAAGTTTTCTCCCTCATCTGTTTCAATGCAGTGTACATTATTTATCTCTTCTTTTCTTAGTTTTCCCTAAACCCGATGTCGGTTCTGTTTTACAACAGTGGCATTAGTCAGTATTTGTCCTTTTGTGATGAGTTATTTCACTCTGCACCATGTCCTCCAGGGTCACCCGTTTCGTATAATTTCATGAGTCCCTTGTTTTTCAGTGCTGCATAGTATTACATTGTGTGAATTTGCCAGAGCTTCTCTATCCAGTTGTTTGTTGATGGGCACCTGGGTTGTTTCCATCTATTTGCTATTGTGAACAATGCAGCAATAAACATTAGTGTGCATATATCTGCTTAGGTGGCAGTTCCGGTTTCTTTAGGGTATATTCCCAAGAGTGGATTTCTGGATCAAATGATACTTCTATTTGCAACTTTTTGAGAAAGTGCCATACTGCCTTCCATGGTGCCTGCATTATCTTACACTCTCAACAACAGTGAAAAAGGGTTCTAGTTTCTCCACAACCTTGCCAGCATTTGTTGTTTGCTGTTCTATTGAATTCTGCCATTGTTTTGGGGGTTGGATGATATCTCATAATTGTTTTGATTTTCATCTCTCTTAGAGCTAGGGATTTTGAACATTTCTTCATGTGCTTGTTGGCCATCTGAATGCATTCTTTGGTGAAGTGTCTGTTCATATCCAGTGCCCATTTTACAGTTGGGTTGTTTACCTTTATCTTGTGGTGGCGCTAAAGTGTTCTATAAATTCTAGATATAAGTCCCTTATCAGACATGTCATTACCAAATATTTTTTCCCAGTCTGTGGCTTCCCTTTTTACCCAGTTGGAGAGGTTTGTTGATGTGCATCAATTCTTCTGTTATACTTATTCACTGTCAATCTCTCAGATGCATAACAAGTGATTGAAAATACCATCGGCTAAATTAGGCACACTTTTGTCTTTAGACTGACATCATTGCTTCTCAGTAATATGGAGAGATTGCTAACAACTAATTTCCCCCAGTGCAATACATCTTCTTATCTCCTGATTGCTGGAATCAATAATATTGATTCTGGATCCAAGAAAGAAGAAGTCAATTTTTTCTTTTTCTGTCATGATGTTTCCTAGTAGTGAGGATTTTTGTCTTCTTGATGTTGAGATGCAATCTATATGGAAGGGTGCAGTCTTTCATGTTCTATAGCAAGCATTTTTTAGAATTTATTTATTTTTCATTTCAATGAACATCTACAGAGATTTTAGAATTCCATTCATTAAGACCTCCTCATATTAAGTAAGCAAGTTTGTGTCATCTGCATAGCACAGGTTGTGGATGAATGTTCCTCTAATCTTCATGTCACATTCTTCTTCACAGATTCCTCTTCTTGAATGATTTGCTCAGTGTATAGTTTGAATAGGTATGGATAAAGGACACAACCCTGACACAGCTTTGCTGGTTTAAAAAAATTCAGGTTACATTCATCTGTATAGACAACAGCTTCTTGGTCTAGTCATGCTGCTATTTAAACAATGCCTCTCAGGCATATCCTATGCATCAAGAAAATGAATTCTTGCTCAAGAAGAACAATCAGTAATGTAAATATGGTTTCAAGCAAAAAAAATATAGTAAGAATAAATAGAATTTTAGTACTTTTCACAAACTTTAGAAAATTGGAATACAGAAAATATTTGACTCTTCAACTGAATATATATATTTTTAAATGTCTTTAGAAAATTCATAGAAACTGATTAACTCTTAGCTATTTTCAGGAAAATTCAAGAGCTTAAATTTTTACTATTTCCTAGAGAAATGAATATACAAATGAGAAATATCCAATTATTTGTAAATTAAATAATATGCTTCCAAATGAGGAAATAATCAATAGATAAATTTTTACAAAGTGAAATAAATTTAAATTTATGATGATAAAACATATATCTATGTTTTAGGGAAACCAATTAACTTACATTGGCATACTAGAAATAGAGATTGAAACCTAGCTAACTATTCTTCTCAGAAAAAAACCCAGAAAATAAGCCCTGCAAATTAAGCCTAAGATGAAAATAGAAGAAAAGTAAAGAACAGATGTTTATGAAATAGAAATCAATGAGTCACTTGACAAAACTTACAAAGTCAGAAATGATTTTTCTAAAAAGATTGATGAGAGTGAGATTGACTCAGGATAGAGCAGAGTTTAGAACTATTGTGCACGGGGAAGCTATGAGTCATAGTCGACTTGACAACATATAACAACAACAACAACTGACCGAAAGAGATTCATATTTATTCCCATTCTGAAAAAATGTGATCCTACAGAGTGTGTAAATTATCCAACAATATCATCAGTATCACATGCAGGCTAAATTTTGTTGAAGATTTTCTAAAAATGACTGGAACAGTATATAGACAGAGAACTTCCAGAATAACAAACTGTATTTAGAAGAGGCCATGGTACTAGAGACTTCATTGTCAATATCTGATGGATTATGGCTGAAATACACAGAGTACCAGAGAAATGTTTTATCCTCTATGCAAAGGCAGTTGACTTTGTGGATCACAACAAATTGTGGCTAACATTGAGAAGAATGGGAATCCCAGATCACCTAATTGTGTTCATATGAAACATATACTTAGATCAAGAAGCTGTTGTCCATACAGAACAGGAGAATACTACATGGTTCAAAATAAAAAAAGGAGTGCATCTTTTCTCCATACGTTTTCAATCTATATGTGGAACATATCATTTTTGAGGCTGGATTTTATTAAGAAGAAGGTGGCATCATGATTGAAGGAAGACTCATCACAAAGACAAAAGGAAATGAGAAATATAAGGGAGAACATGAGAATATTAGTTATCATGAAGGTTTGTAATCAGTACCAACATGAGCAATGTTTATGACTTGTTAAATGGAAAATCAATTTGTCCTGGGTAGAATTTACCTAAAAGTTCACTTTTTTAGCCGTTAGTTAGCCCCCTCTGGTCTCCAGTGACCTTAACTGCAGACACATAGCCTTGCAAATCAGCATGGCCCTGCAATTCACAAACAGCTGTGGAACTAGAATAAGAGAAAAAAAATGCATTTACATACATGGGGTGGCAAGACTTGAGGTGATCAAGACTTAGGATAGTAGATTTTGAGGCAAGCAATAATGTATGGCAGCAAGACTTGAGGGAGACTGAAGCAGACCCTGCTGGTGAGACCCTGATGATGGTGTTGGAGATCCTGGTGATGGTGTACAATTACTGTGAAGAAACTGTGGCAAAGTGTAAGCAGAGAAACCCTAAGATAAAGATAAAGCCCTAAGTTAAAGTGTTTGCTGTTTTTACTGGATGCTTGAAGGAGACGCTGACTTATAACTCGTTGGATGCTTGTTTGCTTGGAATCAAATCTTGCTGGATGATTTGGATTTGACTGCTGAATTGAAACCAGATCCAGGACTAACTGAGGAATCATGCCTTGGGATTGTTGGACTAAACCTGAACTTGTTTTGGGTGATATTCTTTGCCTTTCCCACCCTCCAGCTTCCTTTACTAATAATCTTCATTGCTGGTACTATAACTGTGAGTCTGTGAGGCAACAACAAATACATGAACCTCTTGCTGTTGGCATAGCTCTAGAGGCACCATGGGGCTGGGCTACAGACTCTTTATTGGCTTTCTATCCTGGGGCAGTGAGGGCTGTGCTAGTCTTAATTCCCTCTGGCCCTTTCGGAGAGACACTTACGGCTCTGTGCTGCTCTGGCCCATTTTCTGCTCGTTAGACACCCTGTAAGCTTTTACTCAAATCACAATAAAAAAAGTAACCAACCAACCAACCAACCAACCAACCAGCCAACCAAAAAACACTTCTCAAACTGTTGAGTACTCACTATGTTTTTAGTAAAATTGAAAAATTTATCTCTGAAATATTTAAGAATTTTGTAGCTATAAAGAAGTTCTCATATATTTTCCTTCATTTTTGTTATGGGCCATTAAGTTGGATCCTACTCATAGCTAATCCTCCAGTAGGATTTCTGAGGTAAATCACATGGGAGTAGAGTGCTTATCTTTCTCCTTTCAAAGCAGCAGCTGGATTCAAATCACATGCCATTTGGTTGACAGTGATGATCCTTACATCTTAGGCCACCAGAACTCACTTTCCCCCCACTTGATACTTTAAAAGACATATTCCATTGTGTGGTCTCTAGACAATTCTGATCATTGAGACCCAACAGGACAGAGTAAAACTGTCCTCTGGGATTTTCCAGGCTGTAATTCATGGAAGCAGATCATTAGGCCTTTTCTTTCACAAAGCCAACTGGTAGGTTAACAACTGAGACATCATGACTCCTTCCATAACCTGTAAACTAAAAAGCCCCTCTTATTCATTGCTATGGAGTCAGAACTGATGCATAACTGATTCTCCAAAGGGTTTTCAGAGGCTGTAAATTACATGGGAGGAGATCATCCATTTGTCTCCTGTGGAAGTGCTGGTGGATTCCAATCTACAGAGAGCTACCACCTCTGGGTAAACAAAACACCTCCCTGAGGACTTCACCACCATGCTACTGTCTTATTGAATTGTCTTACAAATTGTGACACCACCCTACACAATGTGGATGTTCTGCACTTGATATTGATTAAATTTTTATCATATTTTAAAATAGAATTTAAATGTAACAAAATGCTGCTGTTGTTGTTGTTGTTATGTGCTGTCGAGTAGCTTGCAACTCAGCGACCTTATGTTCAACAATCCTAAACTCTGATCTGTCCTGTGCCAATCGCAATACAATTCTCTTTTTGTATAAAAGGAGTAAGAGTTACGAAGTGGTTAAGCAAGGAGTTTTGTGTTGAACTCTAGGTTTACCTTCTTTGATTTAAAAGGCAGTATACTGATTTGGGGTTTTAATGCTTCAAATGTTTAGTCTAGTACACAATCTGAATGATAAATGAAGAGGTATAATTCCTTTAAAACCAAGCAAAGGTGTGCATATTAATTTTAATGAGACTCTTGGAAATATTTTAGTAACCTAATCATCAGGTATGATTCTCATATGGAATGTTATATATACTTTGGGGGAAGAAATAATATTATATATGTGTGTACATATGAATATGCTTTAGCAAGATTGCAAATACATATATACACACACATACATATATACATCTATATACACAAATATATATACATACAAACATATATACATATATATACATACATGTATGAAATCTTTTTTGAGGTCTTTTATTAGCTTTCTACCACTTGATATCATTAATGATAAATATTTTTTTATAAACTAGAGTTTTGCAAGTCCTGTCCCAAGACTATAATATTTCAGAAAACAGTCTAAGCTTTAGGGAAAAAACCAATTACAGAAACAGCATTAAAAATGCCAAGCACTGGGCAGAAGCAATTCTGGATCAGTTTAAAAAAGTGATTGATGAAACCCTAATCCAAACTGAAGGGACAGTTTCACGACAAGCTGTGACCATTCCACACACTTCATTAGCTGCCATAATTAGCCTGGTGTTTCAATTTGTTAGAACTGGTGGGGACAATTTTCCTCAGAATGCCAACATCAAAAAACAGGGTCCCTCAGACTTCAGAAGAGGCTGATGAGAGGCTTTTCTAGTCTCTGTTAACTAAAAGATTAATTACTGCTGATGGGAGTCTGGGCTGTGATTGTCACTCTGTCTATGTGCATTACTTTTAGCATTAGAAGAAAGATATGGTTGACACTGCACCACTCAATCAAGCTGCTTCACATTAGAGCACAAAGTCGGTTTTAATATGCAGGGTATTTTTGATTGATTTTTCCTCCTCTGTTTTCTAGGTCCAGGACATACCCTTATTTATTTATATCGGAAGTTTTAAACAGCCTCTAAAATATTGAAGGGTTTAGTTAATGTGCTTTGCCTCTAGTCATAGGTTCCTTCTTAAACCATAGATCAGCAAAACAGTGGCTTCATCTATTTCTATGGCTATATAAGTAAAATCTTTCAAAGAAGTTTATAAACCTTCTTGTCTAGGTATATATTTGACCCATCTATAAGACTACATTAATTTTGCCTACATTTGTAAGTACAGTATTATTCTCTTACCTGTGGTTAAGAGAATACACTCTTATTTTTCACAATAAAATTTCATGAAAGCCTAATTAAAATGGGTGGAAAGATGTCTCCAAAGTCCTCCAAAGGGGACTCCTACCCAATTTGCTTAGGACAGAATTGATATATAGGTATAAATAAAAGAGCAGGGCTGATCTTCTCATATTTCATCAAGGCCTTAATTTTTAACCTCCTTGGATTTATTATTTAATTTTTACTCTACTGTTGTCATGTACTATCAATCTGGAATCAACTCATAGCTGACCCTCCAGTGGGTTTTCAGACATCGTAAATCACATGAAAAGTGATTGCCTAACCTTCTCCCAAGAAACAGTTGGTGGATTAAAACAGTGAGCCTTCAGGATCACAGCACAATTTCTTACTTCTAGGACACCAGAGCTCCCTACTTGCTCTAAGTATAATTTTATTTTTTTTCTTCTTTTTTTCTGTTAAGCAGTATTAATCCTTTTGTGACTAAGACATTTCACTCAGCATAATGTCCTCCGAGGTCACTCATGTTGTGTAATAGTTTATGAGTTCTTTGTTTTTCAGTATTGTGTAGTATTCCATTGTGTGAACATAGCATGTGTTTCTATCTATTCATTTGTGGATGGGCACTTGAGTTGCTTCCATCTCTTTGCTATTGTGAACAATGCAGCAATAAACATGGGTGTGCATGTGTCTGTTTGGGTGGCAGTTTTGGTTTCTTTAGGTACATTTCTAGTAGTGGAATTACTGGGTCAAATGGTATTTCTATTTCCAACTTTTTGAGAAAGTGCAAGACCACCCTCCACAGTGGTTGCACCATTTTACACTCCCACCAGCAGTTAATAAGGTTTCCAATCTCTCCACAACCTTGCCAGCTTTTATTGTTTGCTACTCTATTGAACTTTGCTATTTTTAATTTTTTTATATTACTTTGATTTATTTTCAAAGTTTGAATACATTGTTTTTCATAAAATCTCCTTCCCATTCCCTTTACCCCACCCACTCATCAAATTGTGGAATCCCTATGATAAACAACGTACATCCTCATCCTCACCCCTCTATTTCCCCCCTCCTTGGATCCTCATACTCATTCTACAATAATGGCTTTATACAGTATACAAACTGATTGCTCCTGCGTGCTGCATAGCATTCCATTGTATGAATGTACCACAACTTCTCAATCCATTTGTTTGTGGTTTGACATCAGGGTTGTTTCCGTGTTCTTGCAATGGTGAATAGTGCTGCTATCAACATTGGTGTACAAGTCTCCGTTTGAGCCTCAGTTCTCATTTTCTTGGGGTATATTCCAAGCAATGGAATAACTGGGTCATATGGGAATGTCTGTGTTCAGGTTTTTGAGGAAGCTCCAAACTGCCTTCCAGAGTGGTCGTGCCATTTTACAATTCCACCAACAATGTAAAAGAGTTACAATCTCACCACATCCTCTTCAGCATTTATTTCTTGTGCCATTGAACTTTGCCACTGCAACTGGAGTGAGATGGTGTCTCACTGTGGTTTTGATTTGCATCTCTCTTATTGCCAGTCATTTTGAGCATTTCTTCTTGTGTCTGTTGGCCATCCAATTATCTCCCTCTGTAAAAATTCTCCCATGTCATATTGCAATTGCTATGTTATTGAGTTGCTCTAGAATCAAACCTGCAGTATCTGCAAGGCATGACTCTAACGTTATTTAAGAAAAAAACCCCACAACTTATTTTGCTAACTCATATATAAACCTGCATTATGCAGATGACACAACACTACTTGCTGAAACTGAGGACCTGAGGCGCTTGCTGCAGAAGATCAAGAACTACAGCCTCCTATATGGACTGAAGCTAAATGTCAAGAAAACAAAGATTCTCATGACTGGGCCAATTGGCAGCATCAGCATGGATGGTGAAGAGATTGAGATAGTTAACAGTTTTAATTTACTTGACTCCACAGTCAACACTCTTGGTAACAGCAGCCAGGAAATCAAGAGATGAAATGCATTGGGAAAGGTGGCTGTGAGGGACCTCTCAAG
>NW_006399840.1:10382694-10384114 GCF_000299155.1 Elephantulus edwardii | reverse complement strand
GGTCCATGATCCACCTTGAGTTGGTTTTTGTATATGGAGTGAGGTGTGGATTTTGCTTGAGTCTTTTGCAGATACTTTTCCAACTTTGTCAACATCATTTGTTAAAAAGGCTGTTGTTTCCCCACTGATGTGATTTCATCTCCTTGTAAAAAATCCGTTGACCATAGATAAAGGGGCTGATTTCTTGGTTCTCAATTCTATTCCATTGGTCCGTGTGTCTGGCATTGTACCAGTACCATGCTGTCTTTACCACCACGGCAGGGTAGTAGGATTTGAAATCAGGGAGTGAGATACCTCCTACCTTTCTTCTATTTTTAAGGAGTGCTTTGCTTATTTGGGGCTTCTTCCCATTCCAAAGGAAACTGGAGATTGCCTTTTCCACAGAGAAGGTCTTTGAACAATGGATATCACTGCTGATGTCAAGATGGATCTTGACTGAAAATCCTATTACTAAGTCTGTGTTAGAGAATAGTTTCTGATCTTGGAACCTCAGATATTTTGTTAGAACTTAAGAAAACATGTCCGACTACTTTGTTAGTTTTCTATCATTCTTCTTGTAGGAGTTTCCCTGTTTTTAACTGTCTCCCGCACCATTAAACTCACTTACATAGAATAATTGATATTGATAAATATGCCAAAGAAATTGGACCCAAGTAAATTTGTAAATATTTACCTAAATCTATTACCCATAACTTAGTATAGAGGTATATATACCTAAAAAAAGTGGTTGTTAAATATTTGATATGATTGGTTTTGGTTCCCCCTCAAACATTTTAGGCAGTCATGTATGTAACTATCAATCAGAAGTTCTATTGGTATAGAATATGAATTGCAAAATGTAGCCTGTAGGCTCAATCCAGCCTCCTTCATTTTCTAAATTTTATTAGAAAATCTCCATACTAATTCATTTATTGTTTGTGGCTTATTTTATTATTTTTATTGATTTTTACTGTTTATGTGTCTTTCACAATAAAATAGCAGAATTAAATAGTTGCAACAAAAATCATATATCTGATCTTCACAACTTGAAATATTTACCATCTAGTCCCTTAATAAGAAGTTTCTAGTGTAGAAGATTTAAAAATTTATATGATGTATGATCTACATATGAAATTCAAAGTCTCAGATTATATCCATGTTGCTGTTCCCATTGTTGTTGTTGTTAGGTGGTATTGAGTTGAGTATGACTCATAATGATACCATGAACTACAGATCTAAACCTTGTCCTATCCTGTGCCATTCTCATCTTCTCTGATACACTTGAGCCACTGCTGTATTCACAGTATCAACCAATGACTTATTAATTGCAAATAGGTTTTTTAAGAGACATAAACGTAGATTATACACATGGATTTCACCTGATGGTATACATAGGAATCAGATCGATTACATCTGTGGAAAAAACCACTGGAGAAGCTCA
>NW_006399840.1:10376739-10377837 GCF_000299155.1 Elephantulus edwardii | reverse complement strand
CATTTTTGGATAATTTTCAGCAGAATCTTGCTTGTATGTGATATTAATGATATTGTTCTATAATTTCCGCACTCTGTTGGATCACCTGTCTTTGGAATGGGAACAAATATCTATTTTTTTCAGTTAGTGAGCCAGCTGGCTGTTCTCCAGATTTCTTGGCACGACTTAGAGAGCCCATCCAGGGCAGTGTCTGTCTGTTTAAATATGTCAATTGGTATGCCGTCAACTCCTGGAGCCTTGTTTTTTGCCAATTCCTTTAGAGCGATTTGAACATCCTCCTTCATCACCATAGGCTCTTGCTCATATATCATTTCATGAAATTCTTCCATGTCAGCCAATTCCTTCTGATACAGTGATTCTGTGTATTCCTTTCATCTTCTCTTGATACTTTCTGGATCACTTAACATTCTACCCAAAGTATCCTTACATATTGCCACCCATGGCTTGAATTTGTTTTTCTGCTCTTTCAGCTTAAGAAACGCTGAGCGAGTTCAGCCCTTTTGATTTTCTGACTCCATCTCTCTGCACATTTCATTATAGTATCTTGCTTTGTCATCCCGGGCTGCCTTTTGAAATGTTTCTGTTTAGCTCTTTGATTTTTTGGTTTCTTCCTTTAGCTTTGGCTTCTCGGAGCTCTAATGCAATATTCAGAGTCTCATCTGACATCCATTTTGATCTTTTCTTCTTTTTCAGCCTTTGTAATGATCTTTTGCATTCTTCATGGACGATTTTCTTGATATCCTCCCAACACTCGTTTGGCCTACACTCATTGGTGCTGAAGGCCTCAAACCTGTTCCTTAGATGGTTTTGAAATTCGAGTGGGATACCCTTAAGATCAAATTTTGGTTCGCGTGGACTTGATTTAATTTTCCTCAACTTCAGCTTGAACTTGCATATGAGTAGTTGGTGGTCTGTCCCACAATCAGCACCCAGCCTGGTGTGGAAACAAATGTAATCTATGTGATTCCTATGCATGCCATCAGGTGAGATCCATGTGTATAGCCTGTATTTATGTTTCTTATAGAAGGTATTTGCAGTGAATAAATCATCGAATGTGCAGAACTCTATCATTCTATCTCCAGCCTCATTTCTCTCACC
>NW_006399840.1:10375050-10376639 GCF_000299155.1 Elephantulus edwardii | reverse complement strand
ATTTGAATGATAGTGGTATTCACTGGACTTCCTTGTATGTGTATGGATATTATCCTGTCACTCACCACATTGTATTTCAGGATGGATCTAGAAATGACTCTTTAAACTATGAAACCAACCCTATTCTTCCTCACCTATAACTGAGCAATTGTCTTTCATCTGCTCTTTTCTGTGGAATGCTTGTCTGTCAGATACTATTATATATATTTAAAGATTGAGACAGACTAAGAAGAAGGATTGGCCTTCGAAAACCCTATGTACAATAGAGCACACTTAGACTATCGTTTGGACTAGCAGACATGGCAATTGAGACTGAGATCTTAGAAATGGAAATACAGAGAAGAAGGAACAGCCGTAAGCAGACACTAGTGATTGGAACGTGGAACATCATAGAGTTAGTACTTTCTTTTAGCCTGCTCTAGGATGTATCTAGAAATAACCAGCTAAATGCATTTTTCTATACATACTGTTACTGAAAATAGCTCTGGTGGTGTAGTGCATAGTATTGGGCTGTTAACCAGTTGCTACATAGGGAAAAGATGGGCAGCCTCCTCCTAAAAAGATTGACAGTCTCTAAAAGCCAAGGGAGGGTTACAATGCATGAGAACCAACTCCACAGCAGCGGCAATCCAAATGGCATCATTATAGTACAGCTGCCTTTTTATGAACTGTTTCTGGAAATGACATTGGTTGTATTCTCGTGTTCAAAGATGAGAACTTATTTTGCTGATCCTTCATTTGGAAGGAAAACTTTGTAACTACATTCCCACGTCCATACATTATCTACTGTCATTGAATGCACACTGTGGCTTTGTTGTTTGAAGAAAAAAGTTCCACAGCATCTTGATCACTGTGTTCTATATCAAAATTAATTACTGTCAAAGATGCTTCCCAACAGTTCTGAAGAGAAACGTATATTCTCCTAAGACTATTGAACCTTAGACAGGCATTTTTACTGGAGATTTATGTGAGGAAATAAGATCATAATATTATATGATCAATTTTAAATGGAAGTGTTTAAAATTAGGGAGTATAGATCAATGGCGATTAATTTTACAAAACAATGAATGGGAATGACTGTATGAAACACATGTAAATAAAGGATGGTGTGAAACAAAATGTAAACCAATTTTGTATGCATACCAATATAAAATAAAAAAAATTAAAAAAAAATGGAAAATAATAAGAATTCAGTTTTGAGTTTCACAATGACTGAAAGAAACATTAAAACAATATAATAAGAATTTCTGATAAATGTAATTTCTGATTAGATTACTCTGATGTGTTCACTGTTGACATACTATATCCTAAAACCATATTATTCATGCTGCCGAAAAATCATGGACCATTTTGAATAAATTCTTACTCTGCAAAAAAAGATTAGGGAAAGAAGATATACCTACCAGCTTCCTAATTTTATTTTTTAATTTATATTTTCATTAAAGTTTACAGAGAACTTGGATTTCCATTCATATATTGTTGTACATTTTCCTCCCTGCTCACCCCTTGCTTTCCTAGTTCACTTTTCTCTTTGAAAAAAGGAAAAAAAATTCTTTCATTGTTATACAATACTTGCCCTTCCCCCCCCC
>NW_006399840.1:10361676-10374950 GCF_000299155.1 Elephantulus edwardii | reverse complement strand
ATAATTTTTGTTGTTGTTGTTGTTATGTGCTGTTGAATCGCTTAAGACTCATAGCAACCTTATGTACAAGAGCCCTAAACGCTGTTCTATCCTGTGCCAACCTCACCATCTCAAACACACTCATTCCCACCACTCCATTCACAGAATCGATCCATTTCATCGAGGGTCTTCCTCTCTTGCTCCGTCCCTCCACTCTCCCAAACACGATGTCCCTCTCCAAGGACCAGTCCCTCCTTGCAATATATTCCTTTTATACAGTTCTCTCTGTCATCTGTTTCAAGGCAGTGTACATTATTTATCTCCTCTTTTCTTAGTTTCCCCCCCAACCTCTATGTCAATCCTGTTTTATAGCAGTGGCATTATGCAGTATTTGTTCTTTTGTGACTGAGATATTTCTCTCAGCATAATGTCCACCAGGGTCAACTATTTTGTATAATATTTCATGAGTTCCTTGTTTTTCAATGCAGTGTAGTATTCCTTTGTGTGAATATACCACAACTTCTCTATCCATTCATTTGTTGATGGGCACTTGGGTCGTTTCCAACTCCTTGCTACTGTGAACAAAGCAGAAAAAAACATGGAGAGAATGTTGTGAAGTAGGAACTCTTTTACATTGTTGATGGGATTGTACAGTGGTGCAACCACACTGGAAGGCAGTTTGGCGTGTATTTAAAAAGTTGAACATAGAAATTCCATTAATGATCAAGCTATTCCATTGTTTGGAATATACCCCAAGAAAACGAGAATTGAGGCACAAATAGAGACTTGTACACCAATGTTCATAGCAGCATTATTCATCATTGCAAGAACATGGAAACAGCCCAGATGTCCAACCACAATTGAATGGATTGAGAAATTATGGTACATTCACACAATGGAATACTACACAGCATGCAAGAGCAATGATTTTGTAAATTACTACCCAACTTGGGAGGGACTGGAGAGCACTATGCTGAGTGAACTAACTCAGTCCCTAAGGACAAAAATTGTATCAAACCATTATTGTAGAATGAGTATGAGGATCCAAGGAGTGGGGGAGGGAGGATGTGGGGATGGAAACAGATGGGTGAGAATGTGGGGGGGAAGGGACTAATCATGGGGTTGCACAATTTGATAGGTGGGGTTGGTGAGACAAATGGGAAGGATGTGTTGTGAAAAATAATATATTCAAATTTTGTAAATACACTAGTATAAAAATAATTTTAAATAGAATGTATATGAATGATTGTATGAAACACAATGTAAATGAAACATTGTATAAATCACAATGTATATGATTGAAACATACTGTAAAGGTATTATATAAAAATAAAAAATATTTTAAAAATATAAAATGATGTACAGACTCCAATTCTTCGAGTCACAGACCACATTAGCGATAAAGACGTTGTAATTTTTTACTTCAATGGCTTAATGACAAAGAAAATTAAATGCTATACTTTTAATCTAGATATTTCTTGGAACACTCTTCTGTTTATTTTGTCTAATTTCTGTTCCACTGGTAAAGTTGTTAGAGCTCCAGTTCTATTTAGCTTTACATTGTTGTTCTTGTAGTTGGTGTTAGGTGCCATTGAATTGAATACGACTCATAGTATCCTTATAAACAGCAGAGCTAACCCCCATCCTATCTTGTGCCCTCTTTACACTTCCTGACACACTACCTCCCACTGAAGCAGTTACTATGTCAATCCACCTGTTTGTCTTCCTCTCCTTTACCAACCCTCTACATTTCCAAGCGTCATGTCCTTCTCCAAGTTATAGCCCCTTCTAGAAATACATCCCAAGTATGTGAGATGAAGCATCATCATCCTTACCTCCAAAAAAGTACTCAGGCTCCATCATAGACATATTTGAGCATAGACATATGCTCAAGACATATTTGTTCTTTTCATACTCTATAGGATGTTAAGTGTTCTTTTTCAGTACCATATCTCAAAGGCATCAATTATTCTGTCATCTTTATTCATTGTCCAGCTCTTACATACATAGGAAGTCATCAGAAAAACCATGGCCTGATCAGACACACCTCACTCCTCAAACTGTTATCATTACTCCTTGATAATTTGGAGAGGTCTTTAACTGTAAACTTTCCAAATGCAATACATCTTCTGATTTCCTGGTACTAAGGATATTAATTGTGGATCCAAGTAAAATGAAATTGTTGACAATTTCAATCTCTTCTCGATGATGTTGTCTATTGGTCCAATGATAACAATCTTAATTTTCTTCACATTGAGATGCAATCCATGTGGAAGGCTGAATTTTTTTGATCTTCTGCAACAACTACTTCAAGTCCTCTTCACTTTCACCAGTCAAAGTTATGTCATCTGCATAATGCAAACTATTGATGAGTCTTTCTCTGATCCTGAAGCCACATTCCTCTTCATTGAGTCCAGCTTCTTGAATAATTTGCTCAGTATACAGATTGAATAGGTATGGAGAATATAAAACCTTAACACACTGCCTTCTTAATTCTAAACCATGCAGTGTTCCCTTGCTTTGTTCACACAATGGCCTTCTGGACAAGGTATAGGTTCCACATGAGCAAAATTGAGTGCTCTGGGATTCCCAATCTTCTCATTGGTAGCCATAACTTGTTAGGATTCACACAGTCAAAAGCCATTGTAAAGTCAATAAAGCACAAATAGACATTCTTCTGGTATTCTTTATTTTCGGCTAGGATCTATCTGACATCAGCAATGATGTTCCTGTGCCACTGCCTCTTCTAAATCCTACTTGAAGCTCTGTCAGTCCTTTATTTATGTACTGCTCTAGCCATTTTTAAATGGTCTTCAGCAGTATTTTGCTTGCATGTGACATTAATGATATTGTTCAATAGTTTCCACATTCTTGGGAATGGGAACACACATGAACCTCTTTCAATCCATTGGCCATATTGTGGTTGGATCACCAATTACTCATGTGCAAGTTCAAATTGAGGCTGAAAAAATGAAAATAAGCCCACAAGAGCCAAGATATGATCATGAATCTATTCTATCTGAATTTCAAGATCATTTTAGGAATAGGTTCCAGGCATTAAACACAAATTATTGAAGACCAGATGAGCTATATAGAATGATATCAAGGATATCATTCATGATGAGAGCAAAAGTTCATTACAAGACAAAGGAGAAGGAAAAAAACTGAAATGAATGTCTGATTCAGAGACTCTGAAAATTGGCCTAGAATGTCAAGAAGCCATAACAAAGGGAAAATATGCTGAAGTAAAAGAGCTGAACGGAAGAGTTCAAAGGACAGCTCAAACAGACAGAGCAAAGTATACTGGAATGTGTAAAAGCTAGAACTGGAGAATAAAAAGGAAAGAACTCACTCTGCATTTCTCAAGGTGAGAGAACTGAAAATAAAATTTAGACCTCTAGTTGCAATACTGAAAGAAATTATGAGCAATATATTGAACGATATAGAAAGCATAAAACAAAAGATGGCTGGAACACGCAGAATCACTGTACCAAAAAGAACTTATTGACACTGAAAAATTTCAGGAAGTAGCATATGAACAGGAGCCAAAGGTAATAAGGAAGAAGTGGAAGCTACACTGAATGTACTGGCAAAAAATAAGGCCCAAGAAATTGATGGGATCCCAGTTGACTTATTTCAATAAACTGATGCAGCCTTGGATGCATTCACCAGTCTATGCTAGCTATTACATTTTAGGTAAAATATTGTTTTTAGAATTTGTTGCCATTACAAATAAAAATAAAATCAGATGAATGTCAAAGAAGAAAAAAAAAGCAAAGATCAAATGAGTGTCAAAGATAAGTACACTACCATACATTAAAAATCTACTCTAACATTACAATTTTTATTGAAATAAAAAACAGCATTCTCACTGAAATTTATTTCTCAATTTTTTTGCAAAAGCTCATGTTTTTATAAAAGAGACATTTGCAACTCATAATTGTAAAAGAATTGTTACTTTATGATCTGTGAAGGAAACTAGTTTCAAAGAAGATAAAATTAATGGTATGTAATATTTGCACTTTTTCTGGAGAGATGGTTCTGAGCTGTAATTTTCTATAAAGCCAGATGTCACAAAAATGTATCAAATTATTAATTTGTATTTTTATTCCTAATAAAATTATAATTCCTACAGAAAAAAAGCCTTATTTTCTAATACTATGATTAGAAATTATTCCCAGAGAAAAAAGTCATCTCCTGAGTTAAACTGAATAAATATTTTGATATTTTATATTCCAAATAAAACTTATCTCCTTAAAAAAAAGTAAGGTAAAACTCCCCAAAAATCAAATAAAACAAAATAATATTTAAAAAGTTAAGTAAAAGAAATAATGTTGACAAGAGAAATTCCTAAAAATGGAAGCAAAAATCATGTGTTTTAGGATGAGAATAAGTGAGGGGATAGGAGTGGCCAGATTTACATTCATAATGTAGTCAGTCACTGTTTGTGACACTAAGTCTTGAGACTAAAAAAAATTAAGTCTACAGTCATTTAATTTCATGTATAATATGGAAGGATTCTTTGTCTGGCATCACTCTTGCTAATTATATGGCCAAGGGGAAAAATGCCCTTAGGTATTTCTCCTCCTTCCATACCCCAGGGTTCCTTTTCCTGATTGTATGTAAGTGAAGTGGGTGAGGGAATACCTACAGTTGTGAAAAAAAAAGGCAAAGAGACAGAAAGTGAAGCCTTGAATATACAGAGTAAATTTTTCAAATAATGGGTTTTGAAGTGACTATCTTTTGAATTTAATATTTAAACAATAAAACCGAGTACAGACGTACTTTCTTGAATCAGACCCTACCCATAGTTGGCTTTTCAGAAGCAACATATTGCACAGAAAGAGTCTGTTCATCCTTCTCCCAGGAGCGGCTGCTGGATTCACATGCCTTTGGGATTGCAGTGTAGTTTTTACCACTAGGCCACCAGAGCTCATAGTGAGGAAAATTATCACTTATTTATTAAAAACTAAGCATATATTGGAAGAGAAGTAATATTTTAAAATCTTTGCTTGGAAATAAAAGACTTCACTAAGGCAGTGTTTTATGCAACTTGTTATGGTTGTTAAGTGCTATCGAGTCGTAAATGACTCATAGTGACCCTCTGAATGAAAGACTTGTACACTTGTATAATTTTCATCATTTCTCCATGTTCATAGAGGTTCCAGAGGCAAGCCATTTTGGAAGTGGATGTCACTCCTCCTTCCAATCTTGTTTTAATTGGGAAGCTCCACCAAATACTGTCCACCATGGGTAACCATTATCGCATGTGGTACATGAGTGCCACAGTGGTTAGTATCACAGCAATCACGAGTTACCTGAGTTACCTCTGTACAGCAATGCACAGACCAGTGCTATACCACTTAGAACAACGTTTGACAAAAAATAATTTAAACCAGGCTTAAGAGCCAGAGAATAAAATCACCCACCTTTTGCTTGGTAGCATAACTTTATATCCACTAGGCCAAAATAGCTCTCTCTTTGTTGTCATTATTGTTGTTAAGTGCCATTGAGTTGTAGACAACTCACAGCAACCCTATGAATGAAGGATCTGAACACCAGTATAAATTTGGTCATTTCTCCATGTTCACAGAGTTTCGGGAGGCAAGCCATTTGGGAACTGTACGCAGTAGAAAAAAGAAATCTTCTTTCAACATTTATTTTTATTTTTATGTTAGTGTGTTACTTAAAGCAGTTACTGATCAATTTTACTGATTCATTTTTCCCCAAAAATCATCAAGATATATTTTCATTGTGTTTTTTATGATTTTTTTCCTTTCATTTTAATTTTTCTTTGAGTGAAGATTTACAAATCATATTGTTTTAAGTCATTCATAAACACTTTGTTTAAGAAGATTAATAAAAATTAAAAATATATGACTATAATTAATGAAGTCTTTATTAATAACTATTCTATCTGTATGGTGAGCAAATAATTTGAGAAGCTGGATTCTATGAAGAAAAATGTGGCATCAGGATTGGAATAAGCCTCAACAATATGCTTTATGCTAATGACACAACCTTGCTTGCTGAAAGTGAATAGAGGACTTTAAATGCTTGCTGTAAAAGAGCAAAACCTACATCATTCAATGCGGATTGTATCTCAACATCACCACTGGACTGATAAGCAGTAAGTATCAGGAAAGATGGTGAAAATATTGAAGCTGTCAACAATTTCATCTTACTTTGATCCACAGTCAACACATTTGGTACCAGCAGTAAGATGAGAAGATGAATATTATTGGCACATTTGCTGTCAGGCACCTCTTCAAATTACCAAGGAACAATGATGTCTGTTTGAAGACTAAAGTGCACGTCATTCAGGCCAGGGTCTTTTCAATCAGGTGTTATGCATCTGAAAGCTGGACAATGAATAAGGATGATAGAAGGAGAATTGATGTCTTGAGCTGCGGTGCTAGAGAAGAATAATGAATATCTCTAGGATTTTCAAAATAAAGAACAAATATATCTTGAAGAAGGTACAGTAAGAATGTTCCTTGAGGTAAGGATGACAATTCTTCATCTCGTGGTCTTTGAGCATGTTGCTAGGAGAAGTTATTCTTTGGAAAGGGACATAATGCCTTAAAAGGTGGAGTTTCAGCAAAAGGGAGGAAGACCATTGATGAGACGGATTAGCACAGTGACTATAGTAACACACTCAAGTGTTGCTGAAGATGGCACAGGATAGGACAGGGTTCAGATTTGTTGTTAATAGGGTCACTATGAGTCATACTTGATGGCACCTTAAAACAATAAACAATAAAATCCTTATATTGCTTATTTTAATACTACTAAACCAAAACTGTAAAGCAGTGTATTATAATGGAATGTGCAGAGAGCTAGAACTGGAAAATAAAAAGGGAAGAACTCGCTCTGCATTTCCCAAGCTGAGAGAACTAAGGGGGGGAAAAATAAACCTTGAGTTGCCGTACTGAAAGATTCTAAAGGCAATATATCAAATGACCCAGAAAGTATCAAGAGAAGATTGAAGGAATACACAGAATTACCATACCAAGAAGAACTGACTGATACTGAAAAATTTCAGGAAATACGATATGAGCAGAAACCAGTGGCAATGAAGGCAGAAGTGTAAGCTGCACTGAAGGTATTGGCAAAAAATAAGACCCCAGGTATCAACAGGATACCAATGGACTCGTTGCAATTATCAGATGCATCCCTGGATGCACTTCTCCAGTCTATGCCAGGAAATGTGGAGGACAGTGTCTAGCCAATGGATTGGAAGAGATCTGTATTTATTCCAGTTCAAAAGAAAGGTGATACAGCAAAATGTTGAGACAATCACACAGTGTCATTAATATTACATTCAAGCAAAATACTGCTTAACATGATTCAAAAATGGCCAGAACAGTACATAGAGCAACCAAAAGTTCAAGCAGTATTTAGAAGAGGCCATGGCAACATGGCCATCATTGCTCATGTCATATGGATCCAGGCTGAACGCAAATAATATCAGAAGAATGTCTATTTATGTTTTATTGACTATGCAAAGGCATTTGACTTTGTGAACAATAACAAGCTATGGTTATTATTGAGAAGAATGGGAATCCCAGAGCACTTAACTGTGCTCATATGAAATCTATACTTAGACTAGGAGGGTGTTGTGTAAACAGAGCAAAGAAACAACACTATATCATTTAAATTTGAGAAGGGAGTGTATCAGGGTTGTAGTCTCTCTCCATACCTATTCAATCTGAATGCGGAGCAAATTATTTGGGATGCTGAACTCTATGAAGAAGAATGTGGCATCAAGATAGGAGGAAGACTTAATAGCCTGCATTATGCAAATGACACAACCTTGCTTGCTGAAAATGAGAAAGATTAGAAACACTTGTTAAAGAATATCATAGAATATAGCCTTCAATATGGATTGGATCTGAATGTCTACAAAAACAAAGATTCTTACCATATAGATGAAGAAAAGATTGAAACTGTCAATGATTTAGTCTTACATGGGTCCACAATTAATATCTTTGGTACCAGCAGTATGGAAATCAAGATATATTACACTGGGAAAGTCTGAAGTTTGAGACCTCTTGCATGTAATGATGCTAGTTTGAGGACTAAGGTGCATCTTATTCAGGCCATAGTCTTTCTGATCATTTGCTATCGATCTGGGAGCTGGACAATGACTAAGGATGATAGAAGAAGAATTGATACCTTTGAGCTGTGGTGTTTGAGAAAAGCACTGAACGTCCCACGCATGGCCAAAAGAACAAACAGATGTATCTTGGAGAGGGTGCAGCCAGAGTGCTCTTTGGAGAAAAGAATGATGAAGCTTTGCCCCAATTACTTTGGGCATGTTGATAAGAGGAACATGCTTCTCAGAAAGGTAAAAGGTTGGTGAAGGAGAAGAAGACCCTCGAGCAGGCGGATTGACATGGTGACTCTCAACGGGCACCAACGTGTCAGGAAGTGCAAGGATGGCACAGGGTAGGACAGTGTTCAGATTTGTTGTTCATAGGGTTGCTACGGGTCGTACTTGACTCTAGGGTATCTAACAACAGAAACAGCAAAAAAGTATAGTTCTTAGTAGTTATATTCTGAAGTTGTTTTACTTATAAAATAAAAAAAATACTTGATATCTAAAAATTTCTCAATCTAACAAATTTATGCAACCATAATAACTTTATTGTCAATATTGAAGTTTAAGACAGGTCTGCAACTCTGAATTTGAAAGTTAATGTACAATAAAATTTATCAGTAATATTTTAGATTTTAAAAAGGTAAACATATCTGATTTTATTGGCTGTTTTCTCATATATTTTGAAAACGTGTTGAATAATTAATATTAGATAACAATAGAAATAGGAAAACTTACTTTCAAAATTAATTATAGATTTGGTATTTAATATTGTTGACTCCCTTAATTATAATACAAGAACTAGAAAGGATATTAGTATTTGCAAGTTAGATTGCTTCCATCCTTTAGGTATTATTTATGTGCATTAAATGTCATTTGAAATGACAGATGATTCTTTAATTCAATCAGCAGAATAATATATAGTACTTCAAGAATCTTACAGTGATAAAGGAAAACAAGGTTCAAATTTAAAAAGTATACTTCACATTCTTTATAAAATATACAATTTCCATGAAAGTGTTTTAATCTTCTTTGATAGTTGATACAAAAATAGTTGAAACAAAGATTTTCACCACTGGGCTGATTGGCAGCATCATGATAGATGGTGAAGAGATTGAGACTCTTGACAGCTTCCGTTTGCTTGGCTTTAAAATGAACACTCTTGGTACTAGCAGCCAGGAAGTTAAAAGACTAATTGCATTGGGAAAGTCTACTGTCAGTGACCTCTCCAAAGTACTGAAGAGCAACAATATCAGTCTGGAGATTAAGATGTTCCTAATCCAGGCTATAATCTTTGCAGTTACTTGCTATGGACAATAACTAAGAATGACAGAAGAAGAATCAATGCCTTTGAGCTGTTGGAAAAGAATATTGAATACACCGTGCATTGCTAGAAATATGAACAGGTTTGTCCTGGAGATGGTTAGACCAGGCTGCTCCTTGGAGGCAAGGATTCTGAAGCCTCATCTGACATACTCTGGACATGGTGTAAGGCAGGACTAGTCCTTGGAGAGGGACATCATGCGTGGGAGGGTGGAATGAAAGCACAGAAGAGGAAGACCCTTAATGAGATGGATTGATTCAGTGACTAGATAATGAGGATAGGTGTATCAGAGACAATAAGATTGGCAAGAGATAGAGCAGGGTTTAGGGCTGTTTTACATAGGGTCACTATGAATCACAGGCAACGTGACAACATAACAACAACAATAATAGGTGACAGATTTATGGACTTTGGCAACATCAATTAATTAAACTGGATATGATGGCAAAGAAAATGAAAGCCATTTTCATAAAATACTGTGCATATAATGACATAAAAAAGAAGAGGGAAAAAGTATGTGGTTAATACTGTTTATTATAACCAAAACAAATCTCATTTTGTGTTCACTATCTAAAAAAAAACCAAACAAAAAAAAACTGATGACATGCTTCTGGTCTCTAATGGCAAATAATTAGATCTACAACAAAAACAGTTTAGAAAGACATAAAATGAGATTACTAAAAACTCAAATAATTATAAATACCATAAACAGTCTGCCAATGTGTCACACAGAGACGGCTTCAACCTGACAATTATGCAGAAAATGCCACCACTGATATTTCAAATACCCGCATGGTCACCCATAGGCTTCAATATCCTATCTTTCAGCCTGAGGTAGACCAGAAAAAAAAAAAAGTTCTGGCTATCTATTTTTTAAAATTAGCCAATGAAAAGTTAATGAATAACAACAAAATACTGTCTGATACTGTGAGAAGATGTGTCACTTAGATTGGAAGGGACTCAAAACACAGAGTAGCTTCAAGAGTGGACTTCAGCAGATCAACGATTGTGAGGATGGTTCAATATCAGGAATTATACAATGCTGCTGTACATAGGCTCACCATGAGTGGGACTCAGAGTAACAACTAACAAGTACTTCAAGAGCATCTCTGTTTGGATTAGGATATAATTTTTATACAGTCTGTAGCTTTTCAAAGGCTTTTCAAATTTACCAGCTGCCCTGTGAAAGATAAACTGGGACAGTCAGCTGAGTCAGTTCCCCCTCGATGATATATAACAACAACAACAAAGCTTTTAAAATATGAAAGTAGCTAGCAAGTTATATACATCTTCATATTGAAAAATGCACAGCTACAACTCAGCTACAAACCTCGATCAGGTTTCTGAGACTGTACATCTTCTTGAGAGCAGGCCACCTCATCTTTCTTCTGTGGAGCAGTCAATTTTTGAAAATTTTTTTTAATGAAAGGTTACAAATCATACTGGGTTTTCCTTCAATCATTCAATCATTTTCATTCAGTCTGCTCTGAACCTCTGGCCATTAGGTTAGCCTCTCATAATAAATTAAGCCACCAGGGCTCCTGTGCTATGAGAAGAATAATTAAGAAAGGCTTTCCTAACTAAGGAGAGATATAAAATTAGCATGCCCCTCTAGTATGGCTAGAAAGGACACAGAAAGAGAACAGATGTCAGGGAAAATAAAAAAAATATCTTTATAAGGCATATTAAGTGTGAGTTGTCTCTGGGAAGCAGAGAAAACAGAAAAAGAACAATAATACAACTTTCCCCCCCCGCCCCCTCTAACACTGCTTGCAAACCAGTTATATAATCAAATGAAGAAGATAGGGAAAGCAAGACATTTATAACATAACAGATAAATGGCAATGCATTGCTAGTTAGCATAATTGGTAGCATCTAATTTTCTCTTTACAAATCATTTATTCTTCAAAGGCCTAGATCATCATCAAGGGACCATATTTTCCAACAGAGGAATTACAGAAGAGGAAAATAAGATTTTATTAAATATTCCAATTATTATGAGCAAACATTTTTCAAATAGTTCTTAGGATAGATTTTATAGGAAAGGTCAACATGTGTATCCATGCCCCCTACACAATGAAATATTTTCATTTCTTTTGTCCTTTTATAGTATTCTACCAATATCTGCACAGCCAATTTTGCTATTTTTAGTATCCATTTATAACTTTTCAGTAAAGTGATAATTCATGCTTGTTAAACTTTTAGTATATTTCTGCTTTCACCCTAATAGTTTGACCTGATGCTATCTAGAACTTTCTGCCTTAAAGTTGACTCCTATTCAATTAAACTGAAGTTAAGATATTTGGCTGCTAGCCTTAAAAGTCAGAGGTTTGGACCCACCAGATTCCTCACAGGAGAAGATGAGATAATCTGCTTCCATCAAGATTTACAGTCTTGGGAATCCTATGAGTAGCTTTAGTCTGTCATATGGTGTGGCTATGAGTACTTTATCATTTTAATAACAACCTAAAGGGGAGCTGTGGTTGTCTACTGGGTAAAGAGTAGTCTATCCACCTAAAAGCAGGAGGTTTAAAACTATCAGCTGCTCCATTAGGAGAAGGATGAGCAATTTTCTCCTGTGCAATTTACAGTCTCTGAAAACCCACTGCAGGGTCAGCTATGAATTGATTCTGACTTCACAGTAAGTAACAACCATGAAGTCTGTTCCAACTTGATTGGAATGAGTTGAGTGGTATTTAAAAGTAACTTGCACAATTAACTTTGTTAATGCAGTCCTAATAATACAATTATCAGCCTGTTGGCATAGTGCATAAGGATTCGTACTGTTAATCCAATGGTGGCACCACTATGGTGGTTTGAAGTGACCTCTGAAAACCCACTGGAAACTCAGCACTGACCCAGTTGAGACTCAACAGCAATGGTTTTGAGTTTGGTTTATCCAAGACAAATTAGAAACTGTTGTATTCTCCAAATCCGACTAGTATTACTAACTGGTTCCCACACTTTCTCAGGATGCATACCAATGTTTACCTACATAACTAAGTGAAAATTATCTTTAAGAGAAAAAGATACCACATTTAGGCAGAAATTGAAAAATAAAAATCAGGAGCATTACAAACTTAATTGGAGAAGGAGGAGGAGAAAAAAATGTGTATGAATGAAAACAAATCTCTGTAAACTTTCATTAAAATCACACAAAAACATTTCAAAAATTAAATATCATGGTGATCTAAAAGCTATGCATGTCATTTACGCTGAGATTAAAGTGATTTCATACTCATATTAGAATGATGTCTCAGGTAGGAAACTACATATGAAAGAGATGAGAAGAGTTTATCTCTGTGCTATTTGAAGAAGTTGGAGCACATTCTATAAAGTGATTTAAAGTGCCGATAAAATGCAAGATTAAGAGAAGACTTCCACTTGTCATTCGTTTTGTACTAAATGTCACTACAGTTTTGCTTTGTCTTTTTATAAGAGTTAAAATATAATCGTGGCATGGAGGAGGAATAGTGGAAATGCATCCACATTTACAACATTCCTCTTACCAAAACCATTTATGGAAAATAGGAAATGCATTGGAACATGTATCTCTGGATTGGAAATGATGATATTGTTAATATTTCTAGCCTTAAGCTTAAAAGATTATAATGTTCAAAATTATTTGTCATACATTTGTTTAAATTTTTCCCTCTTTCAAGAACTGGGATCTAGAGGGAAGAGAAAAGACAAGAGAATGGCCAAAATTATTGGGGCAGCTATTGTTGCCAGTTTAGGGCCTGTGTCAGGAAAAGGAAGTCTTACTCATATACAGTGCCACCCAAAGGTAATAAAGGAGGTCAGAATTGCTTCCACTGTGGAAGGCTGGGCCACTTCAGTAGACAGTGTCACAGACAAGAGCCACAGACA
>NW_006399840.1:10348617-10360026 GCF_000299155.1 Elephantulus edwardii | reverse complement strand
TAATAATGAATAAAATTTTAATGTTAGGTACAGAAACTATTAACAATTAGGATATCAAATAACATAAGTGATAAAAATATGTTAACAGCATAGGAAAGTAATCAAAAGAGTCATAAATAAATAACAGCTAAAATGTATGAACTATAGTGTCACTGAAGAGGACTGGATTTACCATTCACTGCCAAAAAAACAAACAAATTTGTGTTGGAGGAAGTACAGCCAGGGTACAGGGATGGTAAAATGTCCTCTCACGTAGTTTGGGCTTTTGGGCAGGAGATACAAGCATGTTTAACATGACCAAATAGGAATTTGAACTTAAGGAATCTAATTCAAGAGTGCAGTCTCAGTTGCTATTTTTTAATGCCTAAAAATTCAGTTATTTTACTGTGAGTTATGAAAAGTAAAGTTTTTCTTTAAAGAGTCAATTGTTTAATTGAAAAGTTAAAATTCTATAAACATTAATCTTTAAGATAAAGTTTAGTAATCCATGAAATGCTATATTTACTATTATTTAAAGCAACACTGGATGTATTAGCCAATGGAACTCATTCAAATGCTGAATTCTGGTGCACATGTCAGAAATAAGAAAATAATTTATCATGATTTACAGAAAATTATCTACATTAAAAACTTAGAAAATCATTCAGATACTTTGGTCTTGATCACTGCTGTCTATTTACATCACGTGGAGAGCTTAGGATGTATTAAGTACAAGTGGAAGAGGCAGATTAGAGCCAAGGTTTCTGGAGGGCTACAGACTCCTCTGTTCTGCCGTTCAGGTACTTTGAACTTGAACAATGCTATCTCTTAAGCACAAGGGGAAGAGCCACTGTTTCTTGAGGGCAATAGTGATCCTGCTTTTGGCCCTATGGTCCTCAGGCCAGGAAGGGAACACCAATATACAGGTCCTTCACAAAATATTGTCATATCCTGATATATTATATAGTTACAACAGCCTGACATCCACTAAGAAAAGACTCACATAATGTCAAGAAAGCCGTAGTCTACCTCCGTCATCATGAAAAAATAAAATATTCCTACTCCTAAAAATGCAGACTCAATGAATATCCTGGAGAGTGAGAACCTGAAGAAATACAATGATGTGGAGTTATATAAACAGCTGCAGAAGAAAATGTAGATGATGGCAGAAACAATGGAAACAATTGAGAGAACAAATATTCCACAGAGAATGATCCAGAAAAATGGAATATATTGATGAGGAGCAATTTGAACAACTATGGAAGACAATGCAAAATATAGAAAAAATAATTGAAAGTATAGATAAAAAGGTACAAGAACTTTAAAAAATCAATACTAGAAATAATAGAAAAAGGATGAAAATGCAATCCAGAATGTTAAGACCAAAATGGCAGAAGTGTCCAACACACTACTGGGGGAAAAAGTAAACTTACAAGATGGAACAGAGAGTCAGTGAGCTGGAGGACAAAAGCCTCACTGGAAACATAACCCAGAAAAAATCAGAGATGAGATATAAAGAAAATGAAGAAAGCATTAGAATAATGTAGGATGAAATAAAAGGAACAATATATGTATGAATGGATTTCCAGAACAGTGGAGTGAAAGGAAAGTCACAGAAATAATTGTGGAAGAAATACTAGAAGAAAACTTAGTTCATATAGTATAATGCTCTCTAGTCCCTTTCAAGTTAAGTAGTGATTTTCAAAATCATTGCTCCTGCATGCTGAGTAGTATTCCATCATGTGAAAGTATTTGATGGAGAGCTTTTCTAGATACAGGATCCTGTCTGTCTGTCTGGCTCTCTCTCTCTCTCTCTCTCTCTGTGTGTGTGTGTGTGTCGATGTGTATATATATAATACATAAGTATCAGAGATTGTGGTACTGGTACAGAATATGGCAAGATTCAGATCTGTTATTCATCTGTCACTGCAAGTCATATTCAACTAATGAAACCTAACAACAACAACAACAACAACATATTCAAATAGAACAGGAATAACTTGTGTTGTCTGAAGGCCAAATAACTCATAGAGACCCTATGTACAACAGGTCTGAACCCTGCTCTATCTTGTGCCAGTCTTACTGTCTCTGACACAACTACCTTCATTTCCGCAGTCACTGAGTCTCATCTCATCAAAGGTCTTCCTCTTGTGAGCTGTACTTCTACCATCTCAAACATGATATCCCTCTCCAATGACTGGTCCCTCCTTACAACATGCCCAAAGTATGTCTGATGGTGTTTCAGAATCACTGCCTCCAAGGAGCAGCCTGGTTTCATCCTCTCCAGAGAAAACCTGTTTGTTCTTTTAGCAGTCTGTGGTATATTCAATTCTCTTCTCCAGCACCACAGCTCAAAGCCACCAATTCCCCTTCTGTCACCCCTAGGCATTGTCCAGACTTCTGCTGTATAGCAAGTAATTGATTTTCTGACTGCTGGTACAAAGAGTGTTGATTGTGGAGCCAAGCAAACTGTTTAAAATAGCAATCTCTTCACCATCTATCAAGCTTCTGCTAATGATCCCAGTGTTAAGGACCTTTGTTTTCTTGATGGAAGAAACACATTAATGACTAGGATGAAAGGAATTATTTGAAAGTCATCCTCTATCAGGGACATACAATATACTTAAGTGACAGAAAATATTTCCCACTTCAACCAACTACTGAAACCTTGAAGGCCTGATTGTTAACAAAGCTGGTGGAATTCTGGGAGAATGGATGCTACCTGATCAGGAACATTAGAAGGCAGTTTCAGATATTGTCATGTGCAAAGCTATTAATGATGCTATGAGAAGAATATTGAATTATAGAAAACCATTAACAGGATGGAAGGAGTATACAGAGTCACTATACTAAAGAAAATTGGCTGACACAGAAAAATTTTAAAAACTAATGTATGATCATGAGGCAACGGTGATGAAGGAAGAAGTTCAGGATGCTATGAAGGACTTGAAAAAAAAATAATGCCCTAGGAATTGATGGAAAACCAGTTGACATATTTCAACAAACAGATGCTGCCCTGGATGTGCTCACCAGGTTGTGCCAAGAAATCTGGAGAACAATTACCCAGACAACTGGCCACAAAAAGAAAAAGAAAAAAGGTGACCAACACAGAGTGTAGAAATTATGAAACAATATAACTAATATCATACACAAGCAAAATCCTGCTGAAGATTATACAGAAACAACTAGAAGAGTATGTTGACAGAGAACTCCCAGCAATACAAACTGGATATAGAAGAGGTCATGGCACTAGAAACAATATCACCAATACTGGATGGATCTTGGCAGAAGGCAAAGGGTATCAGAGGAATGTTTCATTGACTATGCAAAGACATTTGCCTGGGTGAATCACAACAAATTATGGCTAACCTAGAAGAGAATGGGAATTCCAGAACTCTTGCTTGTGCTATGTGGAACTTGTATGTGGACCAGGAAGCAGTCCTCAGAACAGAGCAATGAAACACTGCATGGTGCAAAATCAGGAAAGAGTGTTAGGGGTGCTCTTGTTTCCATATCTTTTCAATCTTTATGCAGAACAGATCATTTGGGAAGCTGGGATTTATGAGAAGAAATGTTGCATCAGAATTGGAGGAAGACTCATCAAAAACCTATATTATGCAGATGACACAACCTTGCTTGTTGAAACTAAGGAGGACCTGAAGGGCTTGCTGCAGAAGATCAAGGATTGGTCTTCAATATGTATCAAAGCTCAACATCAAGAAGAAAAAGATTCTCACCAGTGGGCCAATTGACAGCATTATAATAGATGGAGAAGAGATTGTCGTTGTTAACAATTATGCCTTGCTCAGCTTTACAATCAACACTCCTGGCACCTGCAAGAAATCAAAAGATAAATTGCATTGCTGTCAAAAACCTCTTCAGAGTACTGAAAAGCAATGGTGCCAGTCTAGAGACTAAGGTTCACCTGATCCAGGCTGGAATCTTCACAATTACTTGTTATGCATCAGAGAGCTGAACAATGACTAAAAATAACAGAGGAAGAATTATTGCCTTTGAATCGTGCTGCAGAAGAGTATTGAACACACTATGGACCACCCAGAAAGTAAATTGATCTATCTTCGCGAGGGTGAAGGATTTTGAAGCTTTTCTAACATATTTTGGGTACATGGCCAGTAGGGATGGGTCCTTTGATGATATGATGCTTGGAAGGGTGGAGGGACAGCACAGGAAAGGAATATTCTGAATGAGAGAGATTGGCACAGTAACTGGGGCATTGGGGTTAGGTGTGTCAGAGTCAGTGAGACCTGCTCAGAACAGGGCAAGCTTCAGAGCTGCTGTACATAGGGTCTCTATGAGCTACAGGTAACTTGATGGCATGTAACAACACAATATCTTTGTGATATATGCCCCATAATGGGATTGCTGGATCAAGCGGTATTTCTATTCTCAACTATCTAAGGAAGCAAAAAATTATTTTCTATTGTGATTGCACAATTTTTTTTGATTGCATAATTTTATGTTTCTACTAGTGGTTTACTTCCTGAAATAGCTCAGTCAGCCAGTTCTTTTTGGTACAGTGATTCTGTGTAAAGTTTCAAGAAGCAGCATATCACCAAGAGCCAATGGTAAGGTTGGAAGAAATTCAAGCTGCACTGAAAACATTGGCAAAAAATGAATCCCCAGGAATTGATGGTATACCCATTAACATGTTTCAACTAACAGATTCAGCCCTAGATGTGCTCACAAGTCTATACCAGGAAATTTGCAGGACAACTGCCTGGCTGACTGACTGAAAGAGATTAATGTTTGCTCCCATTCTCAAGAAAAGTAATTCAAAAGAATGTGGAAGTATCAAACAATATAATTTTTTCCCACTGTTTAGACAATTTTAAATTGATTCTGAATCCATCCAAAGACATTTAGATGCACATGTGATACATACTAAAAGACAAAATAGAAAATATTTTCCACATATTTTTATATTTTTCACATGACCATGACCAAAACAATTAGATGTAACTGAAAATCTAGCTAACCTGATTTACTTTGTAAATGGAGAAGTCATTCTGTTAAAGTTATTTTTTTTTACTTTATACTTGTTTATTTACAAAGTTTGAATAAAACATTCACAATGGATCTTTCCCATTTACTTCACCCCCTCCCCCATCAAATTAAAAAACATCATTAACATCACATATAAAAATATTTCTGAAGATCATTTAAAAATGGCTAGGACAGTAAATAGATAATAGCTAGACGTTAAAGTTGGAGATACAAGGGGCAGTTGTACTAGGGATATCACTGTTGATGTTAGATGGATCTTGGCTGAAAGCAAAGGATGTGTGCTTTGTTGACTATGTAAAGGCATTCATTGATGTGGATCACAACAAATTACAACTAACATTGAGAAGAATGAGAATCCTAGAACATTTAATTATGCTCATATGAGGTTTATACCTAGACCTCATATTGTCAAAGAAAGATTATCTTCCAACAAAGTATATAGCTATACCTATCTCTAGGACAAACATACTACCTTGAGTCTCATCAATATTACAGATCATAGGCAGAAACATTTACCAAAGTCTCTTTAGAGCTACACAGTACTTAATAATGTAATGCAGAACTCTCCTAGTCTCAGACATAATTTGTTGTTGCTCTTTTGTGCTGTTGAGTCACCTGTAACTCATAGAAACCCTATATGCACAATAGCTCTGAATCCTGCCCTATTCTGAGCCAATCTCACCATCTCTGACATTTCTGCCCCTATTTACCCCAGTGACTGTGTCAATCCATTTCATCCAGGGTCTTCCTCTTAATTACATTTAGCAAATAACATTCTGGGATTTTTTTTAAATGCTTATTATTCTTCTTTATAAAAATCTGGTCTATTATATCTGCTCGTCAATCAAGTGAGAATGAAATTTAAAGAAGAAGGTCAAGGACTGCAGCCTTGGATTGAAGCTCAACATCAAGAAAACAAAGATTCCCACCACTGGGCCGGTTGCCAACATAATTATAGATGGTGAAGAGATTGAGATTTTTAACAGCTTTAATTTGCTTGGCTCCACAAGTAACACTTTTGGTACCAACAGCCAGGAAATCAAAAGGTGAATTAAATTGGGAAAGTCTGCTCTCAGAGACCTCTACAGAGTACTGAAAAGCAACGATGTCAGTCTGGAGACTACGTGCGCCTGACCCAGGTCATAGTCTTCACAATTATTTGCTATGTGTCAGAAAGCTTGACAATGGCTAGGGGTAATAGAAATATAATTGATGTCTTTGAGCTGTGGTGCTGGAGAAGAATACTGAATATACCATTGACTGCCAGGAGAACAAAGAGATTTGTTCCTAGAGCAAACGAAACCAGGCTGCTATTTGGAGGCAAAGATTCTGAGGCTTCATCTGACATACTTTGGGCATGTCTCAAGGAGAGCCACATACTTGGAGAGGGACATCATGTTTGGAGGATGGAATGACGGAGAAAGAGAGGGAGACCCTTATTAAGATGGATTGATACAGTGACTGAGGTATTGGGATGGGTGTGTCAGAGACAATAAGGTTGGCACAGGATAAAGCAGGTTTCAGGACTGTTGTACATAGGGTCGCTATGAGCAACTTGATAGCACATAACAACAACAACAACAACAACAACAACAACAACAACATAATCAGACCTAATCTTTCGAAGCTCCTGAATATACATGCACACGCTATTTTCACTCACAAGTTAAAATTAAAATAAACTCTTTTGAAATCACTTTTAAAAGTACAGTGGAAAAATCACTAAAGTAAGTAACAAATCTATAAGAGTCAAAATTATGATCAAAAAAGCAAAAGATAGGCACAAATTCACACATCTTCACATTACAGATATAAATTCTTCTTAGAGAAAATATTAATATATAATATAGTGCAATTGTTTGCTCTGTTGTATATTGATAAATGCATTACAGAATACTTTAATGTGTATGTAAACATATGCATATTCAAGTATATCTATAGCTCTTTTTTATATCTAAAAATAAGGTTTTCCTGATGCCTGCTAACATCAGGACCACTAACAGAAGCATAGCAGGGAAAGGAAATAAAAAAACATCAGTCCCTGATGTGTGGTGAAAGAGAGACATTTAAACTGAATATTTGATTATTGAAGGCCATCCTCATAAGCAAAATATTTTTCCCTCAATTACACCTAATCATTTAATTGTTTACATTTACTAATGAAATGAAACAACTCAAAACAAACAACTGTAAGGGACTGTATTTTAGCAAATGTATAATCATCAATCAACATGTGAGGAGAGATTCTTAAAATTATATGAAGCTGGTCTGTTTAACTAGAAAGGCATATTTTATCCCAATCAATGCATAAAAGTAAAATTATCCATAACTGAGGCATGTTTCTAAGCTGTACAGTTCAGCTGTAATGATCCCCACACACCGCACTTGCACATCAATTATGATAATCATAATCACGGTCGTTAAGCTGAATGTTCATTATTATCAGGATGCTGGTGACAGCAGATTCAATCACTGGGTGCAATGAGCAAGCAGCCACAGTCCCACCCAAGTTTCTGCAGACAGCGATGTGCCACATTAAATCCATGATGTGTTCCACAGCCCACTCCATTCTAAAAGCTGTAGACGGTAAAGGTCAACTTTATGTTCTGTGCAATATGCTTAGGTTCTCTAAATTAATTCTTTAGAGTACTGGATATTTTTATGCTCTGTAGCTTACAAAATCCTATTTAGGACCAACAATATGCAAGCGAAAATAACAAAAAGAGCTGCTCTACTATTGTAATTTAAGTGCAGCAAGGTATAAGAAAAAAGGCTCTATCAACATGAACCACCTTATTAAAGACTTTTCCTGGATTCTTCCAAAAAAGAAAAATGTAACATTTAAATCAGTTGTCCAAAATGCTTATGAGCACTGATTCCAATTCAGATGAGGCCTTTGCCTATCATTTCTACTTCAGCAAACAGGCACATATGTGAATGTTTTGACAATGTTTTAAATGATTTTAGTATATTGAATTTTTTATTGTCTAACTCTTTTAAGACTTGCCAAAATATACTAAATTTATAATAACTAGGTTGTAGAACCTCTTTCCTTCATTTTATTTCAATATTAAATATTGAGATCAGCATTGAACTTATAGATACAATATATTCACCCAAACTTAAAAAGTGTTACCGTTTAAGACACAAACTTATAAGAATTTTTAATTTTATTTTTTATTGTAACTTTAGTATAAGTTTACAGAAAAATTGAGTTTTACCAGAGATGTTTAAAAAAATACATAAAATAAATACAAATGTAATCATATGCATGTTACCTTGTTAAATTTCTATACTTTGAAGAAAAATAATGTTTACGTGTTTATGTTACTCTTCATTACTGATTTCCATAATTTTTGGGAAAAATATTTGCTCTCAGGTTGTTGAGATTTCCTTGCCTATGTTATTCTTTAGATCAAGAGCATTAAAATAATAAATAAAAAACATGAAATACTACTAAATATATTTCATGTGAATGTGGTGAGAGAAAGAGTATTTAGCTATAATGTTTGATTTCTCTTTTAGCATAACTATCTTAAAACAATTTAAAAACTGCACAACCAGGGCTCCTTCTTATGTATGCTTAAATGTATATTAAAACTACATCTTCTATGCTTAAAGGGTCATAGAAGAGGCAGCAAGTTCTTCCATAACAACCTTAAAGTACAGCAATTTCTTGGCTGAAATCAATCTACTGTACTGAGTAAATTCTATGTACATTATAGTGTTTGGTGTGTGCCTTTGAGTAGCACCCTCAGAGAGCAGAGAACTTCTTCAGAGAGTATCCAAGTCTAATATTTATGAATATCGACTTTCACATCTTTTTCCCATTGAGCAGCTTAACTGATGGACTTGACACAGCAGCCTAGCACTTAACCACTGCACAACCAGGGCTCCTTTTCATGTATGCTTGAATGTGTGTAAGAGTCCATCTTCCCACAAAAGAACCATAAAACTAAGAAGTATTTTTCCTTCTTCACTGTTCAAAACTAAAACTCTAGTCTCTAAGGTTATCTTTACTTTTTTTAATATAAAAGTTTTATTTTCTACTGGCTTACTTACAAAATTCATATGCATTGTTTTTCACACCACATCTTTCTCATTTCTTTAAGCCACCACTCCCTCTACACATCAAATTGTGCAATCCTGCCCATCTCCACCCCTCTGCCCCCACTCTGACCACTTTAGATCCTCATACACGTTTTACTACTAATCTATTTCTAAAATGACAGTCTTAAACAGAAATTTTCCTTATCTGCCCTTAATGAATAAATTGGCACCTATAATTTCCAAGTTTAAGAAAATACAGGAAAAATAAGTTAGTTTTTAGAAATGCATACTGAGTAAGTCTCATCCAAGCACTGAATATACAATTTAAAAAATTAATAATTTTCTTATTTTGCATACAATTGGTAATACGACCAGCCACCCAGAAAGGCTAGATTATTTATTTAATATCATTATCTGAAGAAATCAAAGGAAAGTAAGGAAGAAGTATAATTTTCAATTATCTTTTATTATTTTCTAATTTTGTATAAATCTAGAAGCAGTAAAGGTATATTAAGATTTCTAAACAATACTCTCATCCATCTTAATTTTGATGCAGATAATAATTTGTGATTAATTTAATTATGTATACTTTAAAAGTATACAGAGGCACACAATGATCCCTCAAAAAAAGTTTTTTTGTATGAGTACTCAAAAGACTATGTCCATAAAGTTGGTATTTCAGTTAGATGAATGAATAGTGTCGAATATGTCAGAATTTATAAGTAAAGCAAGTATGTTTCAAAAACAAAAAGGAAGTACTGTACTACTTTCAAAAACCAAACTTTTTACATTAGGCTGTTCTTTTTTCTGAAGATTAGTATCATCATTACACTTTTTTAAAAAATTAAATGAATACTTCCTTGAATTAGATATAATTATGAGAGGACATAGAAATAAAAAATGGCTAGTTAAATAGAAAAGACATCAATCATTTTATTCACAACAAAAATAGGGCATAAAAATACTTAAATATGTATTTATCTAATTCTCTGAATAATAACTCCAGTAGGTAAAAATAAATGCTTTTAAATTATTTTGAAATTACATCTTCATCAACATTTAGGTTGGGTAATTGGTTATAGGGATGAACTATACTATCTAATTACTATATATGTATTTCTTTTCCAAGGATTATCATTTAGTGTCTTGTTGTTGTTAGATGACATTGATTTGTGAATGACTCATAGCGACTCTACGAACACCTGATCTGAATCCTGCCCTATCCTGTGTCATCTTACCATCTCTGACACACTAGAGCCCACTGCTGGTCAATCCATTTCATTCTCTGACCCTCAATATTTTGAAGTATGGTGTCCTTTTCCAAGGAATAGCCTTGCCTAGCTACATGTTCAAAGAATAAAAGACAAACTTTCAGCATCTTGGCTTCTAAGAAGCACTCTGATTGCATTTTTTTACAAGACGTATCTGTTTTGTTCTTTTGGAATTCTACAGGATAGCCAGTACTCCTCTCCAGCACCACAACTCAAAGACAGTATCATCTTTATTCATTACCCAGATCTCTGATGCATAGCAGGTGATTGAGAAGATCATGATCTCAATTTAGACTTCAAATGGACATCATTGATCTGTATTTTTGTATTTGTCCCTGAGAGCCTAATGCAATATGTCTCCTGATTTCCAAACTACTGGTTCTAAGGGTCCTGATTGTTGATCCAGGAAAGCTGAAATCATTGATAGCTTCAATCGTTTCTCCATCATAATGTTGACTGCTGTTCCCGTGGTAAAGACCTTTGTTTTCTGGATGTTGAAATGTAATCCATACTGAAGGCTGTAGTCCTTGATCATTTGCAGCCAGCATTTCATATCCTCCTCATTTTCAGCAAGCAAAGATATATCATCTGTATAAAGCAGGTTGTTGGTGACTCTTCCTCCAACACTGATGCCAAATTCTTTCTCACAGAGTCTGGCTTAGGATACTTTATTTTTCTTTTAAAGTATCTTAGTAGTTATAAGGGGGGGGGCAAATACTTCCTGAAGTACCAGCTTACTTCTTAGAACCCCCATCTGTACAGTGTTTTTAATTTTTTTTAACTCAGATCAGAGCTTGATAAAGAAAAAAAATGACCATAATTTCTTTTTTTGAGGGCCTAGTAAGTATGTTTCCTCCTCTTTTTTTTATAATTTTTTTCTTTTTTTTACAGAGGTTTTGGATTTCCACTCATTCATTCATTGCCGCAATTTTCTCCCTTCCCACACCTCCCCACCAGCTGGCCTCCCCCTCCGAAGAGAGAGAAAAAAAAAAAAGAAAAAAATTCCTTCATTAGTATACAATTCCCATGTCCCTTCCCCCCCCCCCCCCTCCCCGAGTACACTTCTCTATGCAACCTTAATTCT
>NW_006399840.1:10344576-10347587 GCF_000299155.1 Elephantulus edwardii | reverse complement strand
CTGGAGGACATTATGCTGAGTGAAATATCTCAGTCACAAAGGGACAAATACTGCATGGTGCCACTGTTGTTTCCTCCTCTTAACTAATCCATTTCAGTTAATTCCTCCTAGCTAATGAAGAAGATGCATTGATGTAAAAGGACATCAAGAACATCACATAGAAAGAAAACAAGAGATAAGGAAAAAGGGGGAACCCTAAAATAGATATCAGAAGAGATTCTTAAAATTATTCTTAAACATAGAGAAACTACAGAAAATAAAAGAAATATCCACATGAAAGAGTTAATTAGGCTATTTCCAAGAGTGGCTTGAGAAGATAATATAATGTGCAAAGACGTGGAGTTAAAAACAAAGAGGAAGATAATGCTTGATGTTTTTCAAGCTGAAAAAAATTGAGCCTCAAAAGTTGTATTACTGATTAACACGGTGACTTCAGCTTGGGAGTTTTGGAGATGGAGAGGATGGCACATGATAGGGCAGAGTTCAAGGCTAGCAATTCATAGGGTCACTATGAGCTGTACTCAACTTGATGGCACCTAACAACAACACCAACATGAGCAAAACACTGAACACAGGAAGCATTCAAAGCAAATGAATGGATTAGAGAGTCACCGCACCAAGAAGAGTAGGTCACTGTTTGATCATTTTAAGAGGTAGTACATGAATAATAGCTTACAGAACTGAAGTGGAAAAGCCCAAAATGCATTGAAGACATGGGCATAAAACACCACCAAATGAGATGTTTTAATAATTTTATGCTGGAAGTGTTCATCTGTTTGTGCTAAGATATTTGGAAAACATCTATCTGACCAATTGGAAAAGATCCACAATTGTATCCATTAAGAAAAAAAAAAGGGATTCAACTGAATGTGGTAATTACTGAACAATAAAATTAATGTCACATTTATATAAAATTTTGTTTAAGATAGTACAAAAATTTTTCCACAGCATATTAATATGGAATTGCCTGAAATTAAAACAGCATTCAAAAAAAATAAAATGGGAGATAACACTTCTAATATCAGATGGATCATGGCTGAAGGCAAAGAATATCAGAACATCACCTGTATTGATCATAATAAGTTGTGGCTAAGACAGCAAATTAAAGGGATTCCAAAATTATTTGTTGTATTACAGTACTCACTCCAAATATGTACATAGACAACAAGGCAATTGTTCAAATGGAATAGTGGAGGTGTGCCTAAAATCAGAGAAGGTATGAATCAGGGTTATATTCCCAAATATACATATCCAATCTGTATACAGAACAAATAATCTGAGTCGCTGGACTCTTTAAACGAGAATGCTACGTCAGGATGAGAGAAGACTCATTAACAATTTGCTATATGTAGATTACACAACTTTTCTTGCTTAAAGAGAACCATGAACAGTTGCTAGTGCAGAGCTAATGTTGTTATTTTGAGTATGGATTAACAGAAAGAAAACAAAAACCCCTCACAACTGAACCAACAAGCAGTATCATAATAAACAGAAGACTGAAACCATAGTTCATTTCTTTCACTTGGATTTAGAATCAAAGGCCATAGAAGCAGAAGTCAAAAAATCAAGAGATCTATGAATACTTTGAATACTATGAATACAAGAGATCTTACATACTTTGGTGATGTGTTCAGGTGAGAGTAGTCCCTCCACATTATCATAAATAGTAAAGTAGTTGCTGTCATTGTTAGATGTGATTGAGTCAACTATAACTCACAGGAACACTATAAACAACAGATCTGAATTCTGCCCTCTTCTATACCATTCTCATCATCTCTGATATGCTCAAACCATGTGTCAATCCATGCCTTTGAAAGTCTTCTCTTTTTCTGATGCTCTACCTTTCCTAGTATGATGTCTTTTTTCAAGATCCGGCCCCTCTTGACAGCTTGGTCAAGTATCTGTTTCAACATCCTTAAGTCTATGGAGCACCTGGTTGCACTTCCTCCAAGATAGACTTGTTTGTTCTTTTGGGAGTCCAAAAGATATTCAGAACTCTTCTCCAATAACACCACTCAGAGGCACTGAATCTTCTTCTGTCGTGCTTATTCATTGTCAAACTTCCAGATGCATAGAAAGTAACAGCAAAGACCATGAACTGGATCATATGAACCTTAGTCTATAAACTGAAATCTCTGCCCTCCAATACTTTAGAGAGGTCCTTGAAAACAGATTTCACCCCAACATTCTGTTTTTAATTTCTTAACTGCTGCAAATATGGATGTTGATTGTGGATCCAAGTAAAATGAAATTATTACCATTTCAATCATTTTTACATTTACCATGATGTTGCCTTTTAGTGCAGTGGTGAGATTTTTTTGCTTTCTTGATGTTGAGATACAATTCCTTTTAAAGACTGTAATCCTTGATTTTCTGCAGCAAGTGTTTTAAGTCCTCTTCACTTTCAGCAAATAAGGTTTTGTTAAATGCATAATGCAGGTTATGCATGAGTCTTCCTCTAATCCTGATGCCACATTTTTTATATAGTCCAGATTTGCTGTTGATTGGCTCAGCATATAGATTAAGTTAATATGGAGAACTGACAAAGTGGCTACAACTAAGGGTTCAGAAACACAGAAATTATTGTTATGATGGAAAAGGAATCATTGTGTTTGTTAGGTGCCATTGGGTCAAATACAACTCATTACGTCTGTAAGAACACCAGACCCCTGTCCTATCCTGTGCCATCCTCACCACCTCTAACACACTTGATCCCAATGCTGTAGTTAGTGTGTCAACCCATCTTGCTGAGGGATTTTATTCTGTTATACATAAGGTTGTACACAACTTCAGAAATTAATGAGTGGGGAACCAAATTGAGATGCTATGGACAAAATCTTGAAGGATTAAGGAAGCATCAAAACAAAATAGAGGTAATACACAGAATCATCATACAAAAAACAACTGGCTGGCACTGAAATATTACGGGAAGTACCATAGGATCAAGGGCCAATGGTAATAATGGAGGAAGTTCAAGCTGCCATTAAGTCATTGGCCAATAGATAGAGATA
>NW_006399840.1:10340457-10344476 GCF_000299155.1 Elephantulus edwardii | reverse complement strand
TGGTATATTTCAAATAACAGATGCAGTAGTCCTGGACATGCTCACCAGTCTTGGAAATCTGAAGAACAGCTGTGTGACCAACTGACTGTTAGAGATTCCTATTTGTTCCCATTCTCAAGAAAGGTGATCTAGCAGAATATGAAAATTCTTAAACAATATCATGAAAAGCAAGCAAAATACTGCTGAAGATCTCTCAAAAATGGCTAGAACAGAACATAGACAGAGAACTTCCAGAAATTCAATCTGAATTTAGAAGAGGCTGTGGCACTAAGGAAATTATTGCTGATGCAGATGGATCCTGGCTAAAAGCAAAGAATCCTAGAAGGATGTCTATTTGAGATTTATAGAAGCTATCAAGCAAACGGAGCAAGAAAACATTGTTGTTGTTAGGTGCTGTTGAGTCAAGTACTCATAGCAACCCTATGAACAACAGATCTGAACCCTGTCCTATCCTGTGCCATCTTCACACTTCCTGACAAACTAGAGCCCATTGTAGCAGTCACTGTCATCATCATATCACCAACCATCATGACCCCTCTCCAAGGAACAGCCCTTTCCAGCAACATGCCCAAAGTATGTGAGGCCAAGCCTCATCATTCTTGCCTCTAAAGTGCACTCTGGCTGTACCCTCTCCAAGACATATTTGTTTATTCTTCCACTGTTCATTGAATGTTACGTGTTCTTCTCCAACACAACAACTCAAAGGCATCAATTCTTCATCTGCCATCCTTATTCACTGTCCAGCTCTCAGATGGATGGCAAGTGATCAGAAAATCATGGCCTGACACGGATTCATCTTAGTCCTGAAAGTGACATTATTACTCCTCAGAAATTTGGAGAGATCTCTAACTACAGATTTTTTCCAGTGCAATGTGTCTCCTTATTTCCTGACTGCTGGTACCACGGGTATTAATTGTGGATCCAAGTAAGATGAAATGAACACTACTATTATCCAAATATATGCTCCTGTATCTGGAGCCAAACTGGAAGAAATTGAGAATTTTTACTAAATTTTGCAGTTGAAAATTTACTGAACATGCAATCAAGATGCATTAATGATAATCGGTGCCTGTAATGCAAAAGTTGGAAATAGAAGAAGGAATAGCAGTGGGAAAATAAGGGCTTGGTAACAGAAACGAGGCTGGAAATAGAATGATTGAATTTTGTATTTTCAATTATTTATTCATTACAAATGATGCTGTTGTTGCAGTTGCCATAGAATCAAGTACAACTCATAGCAACCGGATGAACAGATGATCTGAACCCAGTCCTGTCCTGCACCAACCTCTCACTTACCAACACACAAGAGCCCATTGCAGCAGTCACCCTGCCAATTCATTTGGTAAAGATTCTTCCACTCCTTAGCTGATCCCTTCACCCTTCTCAACATCATGTCTTTCTCCAAGGAATAGCACCTCCTAGCAATATGTCCAAAGTATGTGAGCATCATCATTCTTGCCTCCAAAGGGCACTCCAGCTGCACCCTCTCTAAGACATATCTATTATCTTTTGCATCTATAAGGACATTCAGTGCTCTTCTCCAACACCACAGTTCAATCGCATCAATTCCTTTTCTGTCATCCTATTCAGATATAGAGCTAGTAATCAGAAAGACTATGGCCTGAATCTGATGTACCGTAGTCCTAAACTGACATCACTACTCCTCAATAATTTGAAAAGGTCCCTAACTGCAGATTTTCCCAGTGCAATGGGTCTCCTTATTTCCTGACTACTCATATTAAGGTGTTAATTGTGGATCCAAGCAAGATGAAGCTGTTGAAAGTTTCAATCTCCTTGCCATCCATCATGCCACTGCTTATTAGTCCAGTGGTAAGAATCTTTGTTTTCTTGATATTGAGACACAATCCATATACTAAAGGCTGCATTCCTTGATCTTCTGCAGCAAATGTTTCAAGTCCTCCTCATTTTCAGCAAGCAAGGTTGTGCCATCAGCATAACGCAGGTTATTGATCTCATTCAAATCATGATGCCACATTCCTCTTCACAGAGTTCAGCTTCTCAGATAATTTGCTCAGCATATAGATTAAACAGTTATGGAGATAGAATACATCCCTGACACATTACCTTCTCAGTTTCAACCATGCAGTGCTTCCCTGCTCTGTTCACACACCAGCCTCCTGATCCAGGATCATTACAAATTTTTTTTACCAATTTTCATCTCTTTACTGAGGAAGAAAAAAAATAATTGAATATTTCTGTTTTACAACAAATACCTTTTTTAAAAGACACAAACAATTACTTTTCACATGGCTCTTACCTGAAGAGCTGCAGAGGAATTAGAATGACTATATTTGTGGAAGAAATTGTTGGAGAAGCTCAATATCAGCAGACAAAACTAGGCCAGGGGCAGATTGTGGGTCAGATCATCAATTACTCATATCCAAGTTCAAATTGAGACCAAAGAAAATGAAAATAAGTCCACATGAACAAAAATATGTTCTTGAATCAATTCCATCTGAATTTGAAGATCATCTTAGGAATAAGTTTGAAACACTGAATATCAATGATCGAAGACTAGTTGAATTGTGGGCCGATAATCAAGGATATCATCCATGAAGACAGCAAAAGGCCATTACAAAAACAGAGGAGAAAGAAAAAAAAAACTCAAAATGGATGTTAGAAGAGACTCTAAAATTACAATGGAGCGTCAAGAAGCCAAAACTAAAGAAAAACATGCCAAAGTAAAAGAGCAGAATAGAAGATTTCAAAGGGAAGCTTGAGAGGACAAAGAGAAGTATTAAAATGGAATGTGCAGAGAGCTGGAATTGGAGAATAAAAGGGGAAGAACTCATTCTGCATTATTCAAACTGAAAAATCAAATTTAAACCTTGGGTCGCAATATCGAAAGATGCTATAGGTGATATGATTGTGTGATTCAAAAATGTTCCATGCCAATCCATCTCATTCCATTAATACCCAATATATCAATATTTATGCATTTCATTTCTTTCCTTACAAAGTTCAGTTTTCCTACATTCATGCTTCTCACATTCCATGTACTAATTGTTAATTTCTTCTTACCACTGTTTCTCCTCCTCTGTTTTTCCAAATTTGAGGGATCAACTTCAGTATGCTCTGCTGTACACAGGGTTTTCAAAGGCTAGTTATAGTAATAGTAGTCGATGGCCAATTCTTCTTCCTAGTCTGTCTTAATTTGGATGTTCACTGGAGAATAATAGGTGCCTTCGAGTTGTGGTGCTGCAGAAGTCTTGAACATACCATGGACTGCCAAGAAAACAAGCAGGTCTGTCTTGGAGAGGGTGAAACCAAGTCTCTCCTTGGGGGTTAGGATTTTGAAACTCTGCCTCACTTTGGGCATGTGGCCAGGAGATCAGCCCTTAGAGAAGGACATCATTCTCAGAAGGGTACATGGACAGCACAGGAGAGGAAGACCCCAGATGAGATGAATTGATACAGTGATTAGGGCACAAGAGTTGGTGTGTCAGAATTAGAGAGACTGGCTCAGGACAGGGAAGGGTTCAGACCCTGTACTCAGGGTTGCTGTGCATCACAGGTAACTCAACCAATAACATCCTATGACAGTTTTGGAAGCAAGAATGGCATCCACTTCCTAAACAGCATGTTTCCGGAAACTCTATGAACTTTGACAAATGTCAATAGTTGCACATCAATCTGAATGCAAGACAGATCATTCAGAGGCTAGACTTTATAAGGAGTGTGGCATCAGGATTAAAGAAAGACTCATTAACAGCCTGTGTTTTGCAGATGATGCAAACCTTGCTTGCCAAAACTGAGAAACACCTGAAGCACTTGCTGCAGAAAATCAAGGACTGTAATCTTCAATATGGATTAAGAAGACAAAGATTCTCACTCCTGGGCCAACTGGCAGCACCACGATAGATGGAGAAGATACTGAGGTTTGCTGGGATCCACAATTAGCACTTTTGGCACCAGAAGTCAGGACATCAAAAGATGAATTGTATTGGGAAAGTCTTCTATCAGTGACGTCTTCAAAGTGCTAAAGTGCAATGATGTCA
>NW_006399840.1:10338391-10339308 GCF_000299155.1 Elephantulus edwardii | reverse complement strand
ACTCTTCTCCAGCACCACAGCTCAAAGGCATCATTTCTACTTCTATCATTGTCCAGCTTTCTGATGCATAGCAAGTAATGACAAAGACTATGGCCTTTATCAGGCACAGCTTGGTCTCCAGACTGACATTGTTGCTCTTCAGTACTTTGGAGAAGTCTCTGACAGCAGTTTTCCCCAATGCAATTCATCTTTTAATTTCCTGGCTGCTGGTGCCAAGAGTATTGAGTGTAGATATTTAGGTTTACATGTGATATTTACATAACTTATAACGTATACACCTTATATAAGTAGAAGTTCAAGGAGGACCTAGATGAGGCTATGGCACCAGGAATATCCTTGCTGATGTCAGATGAATCCTGGCTGTAACTAATGAATGCTAGAAGAATGTCTATTTATGCTTAATTGACGATACAAAGGCATTTAATTGTGTGGATCATGACAAGTTGTGGCTGACATTGACAAGAATGGGAATCCCAGAGCACTTGATTGTGCTCCTGCAAAACCTATATATACCTGGATCAGGAGTCTGTGTAAACAGAGCAGGGGAGCATTGCATGGTTTTGGAATTAGGAATGGAGTATGTCAGGGTTGTATTCAACCTCCATACCTGTACAATCTATATGCTGAGTAAATTATCTGAGAAGTTGAACTCTATGAAGAGTAATGTGGCATCAGGATAGGAGTGAGACTCCTCAATAACCTGTGAATATGCTTATGTCATAATCTTGCTTTCTGAAAATGAGGAGGACCTGAAACATTTGCTGCAGAAGATAAAATGCAGCCTTTAGTATGGATTGTGTCTCAATATCAAGAAAACAAAGATTCTTACCACTCCGACACACCCATCCCGATTACCCCAATCACTGAATCAACCAACCTCATAGGGGGCCTTCTTCTGCGCTGTCCCTCCACCCTAC
>NW_006399840.1:10322026-10326934 GCF_000299155.1 Elephantulus edwardii | reverse complement strand
TACTGGATCTTTCCTAATTCCTTTACCCTTCCCCCTCTGCTCACTAAACTCTGAAATCTTGTGATTTCCCCCTTCCCCACCCTCAGTCCTCCTTTTTCTCTCCTTCACTGTTTGACTTCTGTACACATCTTGTAGTTATTCTTCTATTTTCACAGTAGTAGTCAAACACTATATTGGTTACCCATGGTGGACAGTGTTTGGTAGAGTTCCCAGTTTAAGACAAGTTTGGAAGCAGGAGTGATATCCAAAACCACATGCCTCTTGGAACTATGAACTTTGAGAAATGAGGATAATGATAGAAAGGTTTCAGGCCTTTTGTTCATAAGGTTGCTATGAGTCGGGTCAACTTGACAGCAATCATCATCAACTACAACAACAACACTATTTGTCTTAATGAGACTGAGTTAGTTCACTAAGCATAATGTTCTCTAGCCTCTTCCATGTTATATAGTAGGGTGTTGATTTTTTTTTTAAATCAAAAAGGAACTAGAAGGAAAATAAAGCATTAGAATCTTGTAGGATAACATCAAAAGGAACAGTACACATATGATAGGAATCCCATAACACAAGGCAGGTGCAAGGAAAGGATTGTAAAAATTGTGAAAGGTACTATAAGAAAACTTCCGAAACATTATGAAAAAAGAGGAAATCCATATTCAAAAAGCTTCACGAATTCCAGACTAGATCCCAAGATAAAAATATCAAGACATTTAATAATCAAATTCTCCAAAATCAAATCTATGGATAGAATACTAAAAGCAATGCAAGAAAAACAAAGAGTCACTTACAAAGGAGAATGGATTAAATTAAGTTCTAATGTCTCAGCAGAAACCATGAGAACAAGAAGACAACGGGATGGTATACACAGAATGTTGAAAGAAAACTAGTGCCAGTGAAGGATTCTGTACTCAGCAAAGATGACCATCAAATATGAAGGAACAATTAGGTCATTGACAGAAAAGGAGCAATGAAAGGAATTTGTGAAAACAAGACCAACTCTACAAGAAATTCTAAGGGAAAAGCCCTTCACAGACAGATACCAAAGAAAAATGGATGGACCACAGTAACCAGCAACAACAAAAGAAACACAGCAATATGGCAATGATAAAACCTAGCCTGTCAATAATCACACTTAATTTCAATGAACTAAATGCACCAATTAGTAGAAAAAAGTAGCAGAATATATAAAAAACGAAGTCCATTAATATGTTTTCAAGAAGAGATATACATCTACGAAATGAAAAAGATTAAAAATCAAAGGGTAGAAAAAATATTCTAAGCAAAAGACATTCACAGAAAAAAAAGAAAAATACCAAAAACAACCCACCAAAACCAAAACAAAAACTCAGGAGTGAAAATACTAATCTCTGATAAAATAGACTTCAGAATGAAAATCACCTTAAAAGAAAAGAAAGGACACTATATAATGAGTAAAGGCACAAGCTCAAGATGACATTATGTTCATTAACATTTATATATAAATGATAGACATGCAAAACACATTATAAAATATTAAATGACTTGAAAAAAGAAATAGCACCACAATACTGGTAGGAGACTTTAACACACCACTCACACCAAAGTATACGTCAACTCAAAAGAAATTTGACAAAGATGCAGAAGATCTGTGCAATCAGCCAACTTCACCTTGTGGATATATTCAGGGTAAGTCAATTTACATTCTTCTTAAGTGCATATGGTAAATTTTCCAGAATTGATCACATATTAGGACACAAAGCATGCCTCAGTAAGTTAAAAAAAAATCAAAATAATATAGTGTACATTCAGACCACAATGCCATAAAACTAGAGACATTAATGACAGACGGTAATGTGGAAGCTAACTAACACACTGCTGAAACATAATTGTGGTGTAGAGAAAAAAAGAAAAAAAAATATTTAAAATGTTCCACAAAACAAATGATACTGAAAGTGCAATGTGCCAAAACCTCTGGGATATAGCTAAGGCAGTCCTCAAGGAATTCATAGCAATAAATTAACATATAAAAGGAAGAAGGAAGCAAAAATTAATGACCTAACTCAATATCTCCATCAAATAGAATAAGAACAACAATCTAATCCTATAGCCTCTCAAAGAAAAGAAATAGTAAAGAGCTGAAATGGAGACAGAAAACAGAAACAACTGAAACCATCAAAAAGACCAGGAACTGTTTTTTTTAAATGGCAATAAAATAAACAAACCTTTGGCAAACTTAACAAAATAAAAGAAAGAGAAAATACAAATAACTTGAATAAGAAACAATAGAGGTGTCACCATATCATAATCAGATGAAATGAAATCAATAATATTGGAATATTATAAAAAAAATTGTACTCTGATAAATTTTAAAACCTAGAGGAAACAAACAAATCCTTGAAACTCACACCCAACTCAGCTGGACATGAACAGATACAGAACACTTGAACGGAACCATCAAAAAAGAAGAAATTGAGTAAGTCATAAAGAGACTCACCCAAAATAAAGCACTGGGCCAGATGGCTTCCCAGCTGAATTCTACCAAACATTAAGATTTTTTGTCTTCTTAATGTTGAGATACAGGCCATATCAAAGGCAGTAGGGGTTTTGTTTGTTTGTTTTATTTTCTGCAGCAAATGCTTCAAGTCTTCCTCTTTTTTAGCAAGAATTATTGTGTAAGCTGCATAACATATGGACAAAGCATAAGTCTTCCTCCAGTCTTGATGTCACATTCTTCTCTATACAACCCAGCTTCTTCAACAGATAAAACAGGCCTGGAAAAAGGCTATTATCCTGGAACACACCTGTCCTGATTTCAAACTATGCAGTGTTCCCTTGCTTTGTTCAAACAACAGCTTCTTGTTCTAAATAAAGGCTTTGTATGAGCATACTTAAAACCACAAGTAACAAAATTAAACCTTGACTTTAACTCGTCTGAATTTAAAATAATATCCAGAATAGGTTTGAGGCATTGAACACCAATGGTTGAAGACCAGCTGAGTTACTGTATAACATCAAAGTTATCATCTATGAAGAGAATAAAAGTTCTTTTTCAAAGACAGAAAAGCTCAAAATAGATGTCAGAAAAGACTTGAAAACGGCACCAGAGAATCAAGAGACCAAGAAAACAAGGGAAAGAAGATTCCAAAGCATAAAAGGATGAACAGAAGATTTCAAAGGTCTGTTTGGTCTATAACTGGGAAAAAGTAGTAAACACAGAGGAACTTATGGGAATTACAAAAAGAAAGTTAAATAAGAACTAACCTGGAGAATTTGAAATATATAAATATTATGCCAATATAAAGACATCAGTAAAGGCACAAACTACTATGTCTCACAGTGGAAATCGTGCATCTACAGAGCATGAATACAACCCATCTGCCAGATGTTTGCTAAGTATTATTGTTCATAATGTTGGAAAGAATGTCTAGAATATAACAAATGGAACTGGGCTGTTAACCCAAAGGCCACACCTCTTTAATAGTTTAAATCGACAAGTGACTCCTTGAGAGAAAGATGAACAATCTCCTCCCGAGTGACTGACAAGTCTCAGAATCCCAGTGGAGGACCAGCTGAGTCAGTTCCAACACAACAGCAATGAGTTGAGTTTGAACCAAAAATTAAATGCTAAAAATATCTTTTTATGATTCGTTGATTACATACACACTAAAATTGCATGGTACACTCTCAGATATATAATTAAATGTGGTCAATTATCACAACTATGCCTGTACTATAAATCTTAAACTTTTTGAAACTTAGAAACCACCCAGAGCTCCCGAGGAACCCATAGGAACAGAATTTTACCAACTTGTGGTCATTTATTTATTTATTTTTAAGGAAAGCAGAAAACAAAAAAGAACCGTTTCTTGCTATAAACGCCAAAGTAATAACGGGCTCTTTTGTAGACAAATGCTAGAACTTCTTAATTATACACAAGCTTATTATCTATATCCCCAGTGTTATAAAGTACCAGAACTTCATTAGAAAAATTAAGGTTGAAAATTGAAGGCAGCACTTTGTAGATTTCTACTGGAAATTAGCTGCGAGAGGCAGAGGAATACTGGATCAAAAGAGGGTAATCATGCTTAACTGTGCCCTAGAGCACCCGCATGTATAATACGATTTGCACAGTAACTACCTCTCCTATTACCGCTTGTTTGGAGTATTCTGTGTTAATGGGGTTAGCTAATTTAGTATTTTAACTTAAAAAGGCTCTGCTGATTAATAAATATTGCACACTGTGCTAGTAATTAAAATAAATGGAAGAGTTACAAATAAAAGTTGAACTGTTAAGAAAATGTTATCTGAAAATATATGGTAATCCCTATTTACCATAAGACAATAACATTTCAGAAACTATGCAAATTATGGTCTAAAAAGTTTTGAGATGAGCTAAATTGTTTTCCTTACTCTTTAATGATAGTCACATCTATACAATACACATCTCTAAAATGTTATTTTTAAAAACTACGTTCTAGATCTTCTATTTTAGTCTTTCTTATAACATTTTTTTCCTATAGTGGTGTCTATAGAATCATATTGATAACTCAACTTGAAAAAAATTTTAAAGGTTTGAAAATAAGTAATTCAACCTTCACTAAGAATTCTGTCTGAACAAAACTGCTAATTTGAAGAAAATGAAGGCAGATACTTAAGATACATAAGTTGAATATTTTTAAATAGTGAAGCTAAAGTTGTTAATTCTTCTCTGCCACTAAATGTTTAAACAATGCCTCATATTTCACCCATTTTAAATTACCACTAGGAAAAAAAATATCTTCATTTTAAAACTTTTTTTTCTTATTTTTTTTAATATAATTTATCTTGCTGAGATAGCAAGTAAAGTTTATAAAGAAGATGAATTTAGGAATAATCCTAAAAGATATAGCAGGTTTACAACCCTGCACTGCGCAGAAACCCTAGTTAGAG
>NW_006399840.1:10320142-10321591 GCF_000299155.1 Elephantulus edwardii | reverse complement strand
AAAGTCAGAGGCATCACTTCCTCGCCGGCTGCTGGCTCGACTCCCGGCTCGACTCCCTGCCCAACTCCCGGGGCGACTGGCTGACTTTTTAGGGTCTGCTCGATTAGTTTTGGCACCCGTAGAGGCCGGGGAAGAACTATTGCTAGTATCACCAGCAAGGGATGTTCGACTAGAATGAAAAGTTGGTGTGGGTCGTTTCAACTTGCTGCCTGTTGATGGAATCACCTTACCCCACTGGCTAGGGTGGCTGGAGAAGATGGCATGGAAGTACAGCTGTGGTTGCTCTGTCTTCATTTTAAAACTTGTTTCAAACTCTACTATATGACACAGTTATTGAACTATGAATTCAGATAGCAAAAAGTTGATTGTTGTTGTTATGTGACATAGAGTTGCTTGCAACTCACAGCAACCCTTTGAACAATAGCTCTGATACCTTCCAAATTCATTGTCTCTGACACATCTACCCTCATTACTCCAGTCATTAAATCAATCCATCTCATGAAGGGTCTTCCTATCTTGTACTGTCCCTCCACCTTTCCAAGCATGATGTCCCTCTTCAAGGACAGGTCCTTCCTTGCAACATGCCCAAAGTATGTCAGACAAAGCCTCAGAATCCATGCCAACAGCTTGGTTTTACCCTCTCCAGGATGAACCTGTTTGTTCTCTTAGCATCCCATGGTATATTCAATACTCTTCTCCAGCACTACAGCTCAAAGGCATCAAGTTTAAAATACAGTTCATTTACATTTAATAATAAATGTGTTTTCATGGGAAAACTCAAGCGACTGGACTATTCAGTTTAAAAAAAATCTCTAAATGTTCATAGCTGTAGAAATAATACTAAACTGGAACTGATTTCTATTTCAGTGTCCTAAATTGCCTCTATTTTAGATATTATTTTAGACTACATAAGTATAGTCTCCTGGATTATGCCAAGGTGTTTAAAATTAAGCAAGGCTGCAGCATACAAGATCTTGGCATTTCTCATAAGACTGACTACAGTTCATATCATAGTCTCTTATCATTTGACTCCAGGGTACTGAAGGGCAATGGTGTCACTCTGGAGACTAAGGTGTGTCTGATACAGGCTATGGTCTTTGAAATCACTTGTTATGCATCAGAGAGTTGGACAATGACTAGGGAGGATAGAAGGAGAATTGATGCCTTTGAGCTCTGATGCTGAAGAAGAGTATTGACTGTCCCCTGGATTGCCAAGAAAACAAACAGATTCATCCTGGAGATGGTTAGACCAGGCTGCTGCTTGGAGGCAAGGATTCTGAGGCTTCATCTGACATACTTTGGACATGTTTTAAGGAGGGAGAGGTTCTTGGAGAGGGACATCATGCTTGATAGGGTGGAGGGACAGTGCAGGAGGGGAAGACCCTCTATGAGGTGGATTGATTCAGTGACTGGGGTAATTGGGATGGGTGTGTCAGAGGCAGTGCGATT
>NW_006399840.1:10313733-10316013 GCF_000299155.1 Elephantulus edwardii | reverse complement strand
TATATATGAAGCTTCCATGGCTTCTGTGATTTCAAACACATCAGCTGATGGTAGTTCCTTACGTTGGGATCAGTGTCTTTGAATAGAATGTCTATGGTTTAAAGGCACTTACATATCAAAGAGGAGACCCTGGTGGTGCTAACACTCAAGTGTTCAACTTGTAGTCAAAAGTTCAGTGGTTCAGACTTACTCAGAGGTGCCTAAGAACATAGGGTTGGATATCTGGTTACAAAAGGTCATAGAACGAAAACCATACAAGGTATGGTTCTTCCCTGACACACATGGGGTTGTCTTAAGTCAACATTCACTTAAAGCCAATGAACAATAACTAATATTTGAAGAAAGACAATGCAAAGCTTATAAAAAAAGATAAAGCTCATCTCTGAAATTTCAAACCCTACCATTCAATCAAAAGACTATACTACACACTGTACTTCCTCTTCATGGTCCGCTTTGATTAAAGGGAATGTATATGTGGATATTTGAGCAGATGAACTTAATTATGGGAGGTTAAGGAATTCCAGAGGAGAGAAGGAGAGAACCTGAGAGCTTTTGAAGTGCTGGAAATAGCTCAGTATTTCTAAAGCACAACGTTGTTGATGGAGAGTAACTGAAATTTAGTTAAATAAATAAGAGTGCATTAGATCTTAAAGAGCCTTGTGTTATGTAATAATAAATTAACATATATCCCAGAAGTGATTTTATGACATTTAAAAATATTGTGAGAACAAAACCATAAAAGTGGTCAGACTTATTGGTCCAATAGAGGCTGGTGGAACTCTTAAAACCACTGGGTTCAGTTACCTTCAAATATGGCACAAAACTGATTCCGTGCATCTGAGCTTCAACCAAAAACAGATTGTTTACAAAAGTGAACAATAACAACAGAGAGAATGAGTACTCCTTGGAATAATTAACCACATATAACAAAAATGGCATTTGGCTAAGGAAAGCACTGAGAAGGCAAAAAGGGGTAGAGCAGAAGGATTAAAGGAAAGGAGATCCACAGGCAGCGGGATGGGTGTTGTCACCCTGCTACTGTAGTTGTTGACCTTCAAACCAGAACTGATCCATAGCTGACCCTCCAGCATATATACAGAGGCAGTGAATCCAAGGGGAGGAATTACCCATATTTCTGAAGCAGAACAGCTGGTGGATTTAAACCATGTGCCTTCGATTGCAGGGCAGTGGGTATTGTAATTAACATCATATAATGATAGTTTAAAAGAAAAGCCAAATTTCTTTGTAAACTCAAACTACACTCAAACTACAATTTTAAAAAAAAGGAAAAATAAAATAGATTTGACTGATAAAATAGTATGATTAGTGTTCTGTAGCACTGGTTTGGTGAATGTTCTCAACGGCAACAAGCTAGATCAGAGAGAATATTTTAAAAAGCAATGAAAGAAAAAATCTATAGGTGCCTCAGTCAAGGCAGCAGAGGAAAGGAAAGGAGGTAGAATATGAAAAAAATCCTAAAATAGGTAGATGAAACAGGGCTTTAGGATCAAGTAAAAGAGGGCATAATGAATAAAGACCTACGTAACTCACAAATCCCTACACTTGGCAAAGTATTTGGTGCTGCAATTCACACTTAGTCCAAGAATAGACAAGTCAACCTCAGATATACTGGGTGTAGAACAAAAGTGGAGATGTAATTGAGGACAGCAATTAGAAATAAGTCTGGAATTCAGGATTAAAATCTTAGAGAGTGTGAATGGAATTCATTGTCATTAGAAGTGCATAGTATATTGTTTCTCAAATAGAAGTGGTCCCTCAGAAATCAAATACTCGTATAATACTGTAAGGAAAAACAAAAAGATAAAATATTCTTTCAATATTCACCTAGTGGATTTCCAAGTCTCCAGCATCTTTCCTTTCAAATACATGTTTCCGAATTAACAAATTTGTATTCCTTTACACACTCTCCCTCAAAAGCCTCAAATAGTTCTCCATTAATTATAGGGGGGGGGGAAATTATGGCTTTGGATGTGTTTACAATGTGTGTACTGTCTTCTCTAGGGTGAGAGGAGGAATTGTTGCTGTTTAGTGCCATCAAGTCAGCTATGACTTGTAATGTTGAAGAACAGATATGTTCCACCTTGTGCCATCCTCATCAATTCTCATATGCCTGAACCCGTGTTACAGTTATTGTGTCAATCCAGCTTGTTCAGTTTCTTGTCTTTCTCTTACACTCCACCATTCCAAGAATGGTATCTTTTTGCAAGATAAAATTACTTGATTTTTTTTTTTGGCAACTCATGATATATTCAACACTCT
>NW_006399840.1:10297934-10307413 GCF_000299155.1 Elephantulus edwardii | reverse complement strand
TATGTTTACGGCATTGAAGTCTATGGGGGAGAGAATAGTCTAAAAGTATTATATTTTAGGGCATTATTTTTATCATAGGAGTACGCAATGAGGGTTGCAGAGTGGATTATATTTGGGGGTAGGGGATTGGGTTTGGGGAAGTGCGGGGGGATTGTGTACCAATGAGGGAGTTTTTCTTTTGCTTTTCAAGGAGAGGAGCAAAGTGGGGGGGAGGGGGAGGGGTTTGTGCGGGGAGAAGGGTGCAAAAATGAATGAATGGAATTCCAAAATCTCTGTAGATGTTCATTGAAATGAAAAATAAACAAACAAATTTTTTTTAAAAAAAGAAAGATATGGTAAAAAAAATGTATGGAGAAAGGGTACATTTTAATGCATCTATTTTCTGATTCTAACCACTGATTTCCTGTGTTCTGTTCAGACAAGTGCTTCTTGGTCTAGGTATAGATTTCCCTACCTACTATTAAATGTTCTGGGATTCCCAGTCTTTTTAAGGTTAGGTATCATTTGTTATGACCCACCCAGTCAAATGCCTTTGCATAGTCAATAATACAAAAATAAACCTCTCTGATATTCTCCACTTTTAGCCATGATCCTTCTGCCAGCAAGCAATGGTATCCCTCATGCAAAAGCCTGTTCTTTATCTACTTTGAATTTCTGAGTTTTCTGTCCATGTACTCCTCTGGTAATTTTTAATAATCTTCAGAAACATTTTAATTTCATGAGTTATCAATGCTATTGTTTCATCATTTCCACATTTCTACCAAATTTGTAGACTTTCTTTGCTTCTGATGTTGCATTCTAGTCACCAGTTATTATCAATGCATCTTGGATACATGTTTGATCAATAATTTTCACATTCTGTTGGATCAACCTTTTCAGTCCTACTGAAGCTTACTGTGGTAATCATTGCATCAATATCTCATTGAGAGGTTTCCTGTCTTTCAATAACTCTCGACCTTTTCCAGTACAATCTCCCTTTCCTGAAAATATGCCCATAGTAAATGAGATGACTGTTCACTGTTCTTGCCTCTAAGGAGCACTCTGGTTGCACTTCTTTCAAGAAAAATTTGTTTGTTCCCTTGAAAGTCCATGGGACATTTAGAATCTACAGAACAAGCAACAACCAGCAAGTTACTCAACCCCCTCTAATACTGTAAACTGATAGATAAGTCCCAGAGAGCAAACTATAAAGTGAGCAAGCAAGCAATAATACAACATGATAAAACAAACACACATGGTATGGGAAAGGTCCTTTGTACATAGGGTCACTATGAATTGTCTGACTTGATAACACTTAACAACAACAGCATAGAGAGAGCTCTGTTGGCCTAGTGGATAGAAAGTGATGCTACCAAGACAAAGGTGGGTGATTTTAATCTCCAGTCCTCAGGCCTGGTTTTAATTGTTTTTGGTCAAACATTCTTCTAAGTGGTATAGCCCTGGTCTGTCCATTTGCTGTACAGAGGTAACTTGTGGTTGCTGTGATGCTGAACACTATGACACTGATGTAATAATGGTTACCCATGGTGGACAGTGGTTGATGGAGCTCCCCGATTAAACCAAGCTTGGAAGCAGGAGTGGCATCCACTTCCAAAATAGCTTGCCTCCGGAAACTCTATGAACTTGGAGAAACGATGAAAATTATACAAAGTGTTCAGATCTTTCGTTCAGAGGGTCACTATGAGTCATCTATGACTCGATGGCACTTAACAGCACAACATCATGGGAAAGGTGTGTCAAGAGTGGACCAAGAGGAACTGATTGCGGACCAGGAGAGACACAATTTACAGACTCTGGGAGGAAAACTCTGAGAGCTTTCAGTTCCAGAAACAGGACACCCTGATCTTTTCAGCTGTGTGGATATTTGTGCTGCAGCCACCACCACCCTCCTGGGTTTTTAAGCCACTATTCACATCCATATGAGGCTTTTCCAAATGACCTGTGTGAGGTGCCATCTAGTCTTTAGTGTCCTCTTTGCTCTTTAGTATTCTCCAAAGGGCCTTGGTAGGAGATTTGCCAATGAAAACTGTCTTTTGATTCCTTGACTGATGCTTCCATGGGCATGCTTCCATGGGCATTGACCATGGATTCAAATAAAATGGAATTCTTGACAATTTCAAAATTTTCTCCACTTATCATGATGTTACTTATGGTTCCAGTTGTAAATTTCATTTTCTTTATGCTGAAATGTAATTGATGCTGAAGGCTTTGATCTTCACTACTGTTTCATGTCTTCTTTGCTTTCACCAAATAAAGGGTGAATTATCTGCTTATCAGAGGTTCCAGTTTCAATGCTATGTTCTTCATATAACCAGATTGCTGGGATATTTGCTCAGCAGCAAATACAAATTGAATCGGTATAACAATAGGTACAACTTTGATGCTCACTTTTTCTTATTTTACCATAGGCATAATTTTAGGATTTACAGTTCTTTTACATAAAGTATCCACCTAAAGGTGGCAGAGCCTTTCTGGTGTTTAGGCTCTACAAGTGATTTCACAGGAGAAAGATGAGCAATGTCCTCCTGTGAGACTTACAGCCTCCCCAAAACCTGTAACAACTCATCAGCATTGAACTGAGGAACACAGGAGTCCTTCATATGTCTCTGTTGAGTTCTGTTGTTGTTGTTAAGTGACCTTGAGTCGTAGGCAACTCACAGCGACCCTGTGAAAGAAAGTCATCAATACTTGTGTGACTTTCATCCTGATGAGTTTTAGGAGACACAATTCAATTCCTAACCCCATCTTTCAAAAGCCCCATCTCAGTTCCTTCCCTGTCAAGAACATATTGATAGATCATTATAGTCTATGAATCCCAGATCTGTTAGAAAATGTTATGGCACTCATTTCTTTAGTTATGATTTAAAATCAGAAAAGATGTGCATCAAAGCTTAATACTTTCCCCAAATCTAGTCAGTCTCTGTGCTTAGCAAATAAACCAAGAAGCTCCAGCATCAGGATTGGAGAAAGATTCATTAATGACCTGTGATGTCCAGAAGACACAACCTCTGATATTCAGATGACACAACCTTGCTTACAGAAAGTGAAGAGGATGTGAAACATTTACTAATAAAGCTCAATGACTATAACCTTCAGTTATAGTCAACATAAAGAAAACACAAATTCTCACAAGTGGGCAAATAATGCCATGATAAAGCAAGAAAAGATGGAAGCTGTCAATGACTTAATTTTACTTATTATCCACAGTCAATAACCAGAAAAGCAGCAGCCAAGAAATCAAGAGCAAAGAATAGATCCCTTGTCATAGGGTAAATATGAGTCAAAATAAACTCAGTGGCACCTAACAACAACAACACTCGTGATACTGGCGAAGAATGGAGAATATAACATAGACTATCAAAGAACAAACAAATGTGTCTTGGAGAAAGTAGAACCAGAGTGCTTCGTAGGAGCCAAGGATAGTGAAATGCCAGGAGAGGCCAGTCCCCGGAAGAGGATGTTATGCTCTGAAATTCAATATTATTGTTGCCAAAACCAACGATAGCCAACCCTCCAGCAGGTTTTCAGAGGTAATAGATTTCATGGGAGGAGAGTGCTCCTCCCTCTCCCACGGCCGCTGGTGGATTTGAACTTAGTGCTATTGGGATTGCAGCACACCTTCTTCCCACTATGCCACCAGAGTGCCCCTGAAAGGAATAGGTCAGGAAAAAGAGGAAAATCCTCAAGGAGACTGACGCAGTGAATGAAACAATAGGCTTAAGCACAACAGAGATTGTTGTGAGGTTGTTGCCAGATAGTGCAGATTTACTCAGTTGTACTTTGAGTCACAGTAAATCAGGGTCCTCTTGGCAGCACCAAATAACAACTGTCGCTAACATACAGTTGACAATTTACCATGGTAATCTTAATCAGAATTACATTTTGGTGTCTAGTTAGATTTCAAGTTAGACCTATATAAGTTCCATGAGAACAGGAACTTTATTATATTCACTGCTGTATCTCTAGTGCCTAGAGCTTTCCAGGCACGCAAACATTGTTAAATCAATAAACACTCATTTTTATCTCTCACAATACCTGGAAGCAAGCTCCTCACATAGGGAATACTTGGCAGCTGTTTATTACTTGCTTATTTAATTTCCTAGATTCCTAAATAGAGATATATGAATAAGGAATGAAGAACATGGAATGAGAGTATTTAGAACAAGAGAAAAAAACACAATCTCACATCTTTTCAAATTACTTCCATAAAAATATCTTTAATGTAGAAATTATTTTAAATTAATTTTGTTCCATTTTCTCGGAATTTGCTGCAAATATAATTATTCTGATTGAAAGACATCAAAAGAAGGGCAGATTACCATGCATGCTGGTGGTGGACTGGACTTCACCTACTGTCTGTGGAGTTTGCAGTTAACAAGGACCAAAATCTGAAGAACTCTTCTATGCAACACTGTCCTAACTAACCTCATAGAAGGTTTCCCATTATGCTTCTGAAAACCAAAGTGAAGTTTCAGAGTGCATTATTAAGTAGCTATGATACATAACAATTATAGTCTAGGGAGCTCTGGTGCCATAGTGGCAAGAAACTGTGCTGCAATCCTGAAGGAGCACAGTTCAAATTCACCACAAACTCTGCGGGAGAAAGAGGGGCAATCTTCTCCTGTGCCTGTCAGATTCGACTCAGCAGTACACAACAAGACAAAAAAAATAACTGTAGACTGTTGAGTTATAAATATTATATAGATATTTTCTTCAAAGTGGACAGAGAAAATAGGACAATGTTGTTGTTATTGTTAGGTGCTACTGAGTCAAGTATGACACATCCCAACCCTGTGAATAAAAGATCTAAACCCTGTTCTATCCTGAGCCATCCTCACACTTTCTGACATACCTATTGCAGCAGTCACTGTGTTAATACACTTGGTTGAGGTCTTCCTCTCCTTCACCACCCCTCTACCCTTCCCAGTGTCATGTCCACTCCAAGGAATAGCCTTTCCTAGCAACAAGCCCAAAGTATGTGAAGTGAAGCCTCGTCATTCTTGCCTCCAAAGAGCACTCTGGCTGCACCGTCTCCAGGTTATATCTGTTTGTTCTCCTGGCCATCCATGTCCAGAGCTCTACTCCTGGAGCAAGTGGCTGTTATGGGAACAGGGCAAGGAAACACTGCATGGTTTAAAATTGAGAAGGGTGTGTGTCAGGGTTGTATTCTATCTCCATACCCATTCAACCTGTGTGCTGAGCAAATTATACGAGATGCTGGAGTCTGTGAAGAAGAGTGTGGCATCAGGATTGGAGGAAGACTCATCAACAACTTGAATTATGCAGATGACACAACCTTGTTTGCTGAAAGTGAGGAACACTTGAAGCACTTGTTGCAAAAGATCAAGGAATGCAGCCTTCAGTATGGATTGCATCTCAATTTCAAGAAAGCAAAGATTCTTACCACTGGACCGATACGCAGCGTCAGAATGGATGAAGAGGAGATTGAAACTGTCAATAGCTTCATCTTGGATCCATAATTAACACCCTTAGTACAACCAGTCAGGAAATAAGAAGACATATTGCACTGGGAAAATCTGTAGTTAGGGACCTCTCCAAATTATTGAGGGGTAATAATCTCCATTTGAGGACTAAGGTGCATCTGATTCAGGCCATAGTATTTCCAATCACTTGCTATGCATCTAAGAGCTGGACAATGAATAAGTATGATAGATTGTTGTTGTTGTTGTTGTTATGTGCCGTCGAGTCGTTTGTGACTCATAGCGACCCTATGCACAACAGCCCTAAACCCTGCTCTATCCTGCGTCAACTGCACTGCCTCTGACACACCCATCCCGATTACCCCAGTCACCGAGTCAATCCATCTCATAGAGGGTCTTCCCCTCCTGCGCTGTCCCTCCACCCTCCCAAGCATGATGTCCCTCTAAAAAGACCCGTCCCTCCTGGAAACATGTCCAAAGTATGTCAGACGAAGCCCCAGAATCCTTGCCTCCAAAGAGTAGCTTGGTTTAATCCTCTCCAAGATGAATCTGTTTGTTTTCCTGGCAGTCCATGGTACATTCAGTACCCTTCTCCAGCACCACAGCTCAAAAGCATACACTCTCTTTCTGTCCTCCCTAGTCATTGTCCAACTCTCTGAGGCATAACAAGCGACTGCAAATACCATGGCCTGTATCAGGTGCACCTTAGTCTCCAGAGAGACACCGTTGCTCCTGAGTACTTTAGATAGGTCCCTAACAGCAGACTTTCCCATCGCGATACGCTTTTTGATTTTCTGACTGCTGGTGCCAAGAGTGTTGACTGTGGCAAACTGAAGCTGTGAACAATCTCAATCTCTTCGCCATCCATCCTGACGCTACCAATTTGTCCAGTGGTGAGAATCTTTGTCTTCTTGGCATTGAGCCTCAGTCCATACTGAAGGCTGCAGTCCTTGACCCTTTGCAGCAAGTGCATGAGGTCCTCCTCAGTTTCAGCAATCAGGGTTGTGTCATCTGCATAACGCAGATTGTTAATAGATCTTCCCACCAATCCTGATGCCACAATTCTCCTCATAGAGCCCAGCCTTTCGGATAATCTGCTCTGCATACATGTTGAAAAGGTATGGAGACAGGATGCATCCCTGGCATATACCGTTCCCAATTTTGAACCATGCAGTGTTACTCTGCTCTGTTCTGACTATTGCCTCTTTGTCCAAGTATAGGTTTCACATTAGCACAATTAAATGTTCTGGGATTCTCATTCTTCTCAGAGTCAGCCACAGTTTGTTATGATCCACACAGTCAAATGCCTCTGCGAAATCAATGAAGCACAGATAGACATTCTTCTGGTATTCTCTGCTTTCAGCCAAGATCCATCTAACATCAGCAACAATATCCCTAGTACCACGACCCCTTCTAAACCCAGCCTGGACTTCCGGCAGTTCTCTACTGATGTGCTGTTCTAATCGTTTTTGGATAATCTTCAGTAGAATCTTGCTTGCATGTGAAATCAATGACACTGTTCTGTAGTTTCCACACTCAGTTGGGTCACCTTTCTTTGGAATGGGAACAAATATAGATCTCTTCCAGTCAGTTGGCCAAGTGGTTGTTCTCCAGATTTTTTGGCACAACTTGGTGAGCGCATCCAGGGCAACATCTGTTATCTGAAATACTTCAATTGATACACCATCTATTCCTGGGGCCTTATTTTTTGCTATTTCCTTCACAATAATAATTTAAAATAGTTATTAGTAAATTATAATTAATAAAATTATTTTAAATTACTATTGTTCTTCAGATTTTGCTCCTTGTTAACGGAGAACTCCGCAGACAGTAGAGGAAGTCCAGTCCACCACGAGAATCCGTGGTGTTCTGCCATTCTTTGATGTCTTTCAAGCAGAATGATTATATTTGCAGCAAATCCAAAGAACAGTAATCTTCATCTCTTATTAAAACCCTAAATAGGAATGAATGTTTCCTGGCATCATGTACAACGAGACTTTGGCTTGATTAATTTGTCATCAGGAAAGACTGAACACAAACTCACTGTCAGTTAACAGATTCTGACTCCTAGTTGCCCTGCAGGAGAGTGCAGGGTCTCTGAGGCTGTAAATCTTTACAGAAGCAGGCTGTCAGACTTTCCACTGCGGATTCATTGGTATATTTGAACCAACAGCCTTACATTTAGCTTTCACCCCTGGACCACTAGGACTCACTTCCATTAACATCCCAGCCTCTTATAACACTTTCTTCCTCTTCTACTACTTTTTACAGGCAGGGAACTAAAATCTCAAAGAAGTCAAGAAGTTTACCATGATCGCATTGTTGGTATGCTATAATGCTGTGATTTGAGCACTAAGACATCTACTTCCCAAGGCCCCACTCCTTCTACTGTGCTGCATTGCATTTTTCATGCTATTAAAAAAGATACAGCTAAATCTGTCTAAATTCTCAAATATAATATCATCCTTTAAGTTCTAAAGATTAAAAACAAAAGGTTTCCCCTATCAAGACAAGTCAATGTTTCTGAAAGGCAGACATTCCATCTTAAATACCTTATACAGATTGCCAACACAAAATTGGGAATGCTGGGAAAAGAATACTTGGCATTAGGGGGTGGGGGAAAGTATTCATTTATGGTGGGAGAAGAGTGCTTTGGTGGCCTAATGGTAAGGAATTACACTGTAAACCTGAAGACATACTGTATCCACCAGTCGCCCTGCAGGAGAAAGATGGGCGATCCCTTCCCTGGAAATACCCTGCCTTCATCAAAAAACCCACTGGAGAGTCAAATATGGGTTGGTTCTGATTCATGATACTCAACAAGCAAAACAACATGGTAGGAGACCTTTAATAGCATAGTCCATAACATGCTGTACTATTAACCAAAGGCTAAGCATCACTTTTAAGAAAAACTTGGGTAGTGTCTTCCTGAAGAGATTTTTATCCTCAGAAACCTGATGGAAGGTTGTGCTGAGTGGGCATGGATGGTAAGAGAAAACATTTTCCCAATTTGTATTACAATTTGCAAAGATATAAAGCCTTTCTAATCTTTTTCTAACCTTGCTTTTGCCTTATATAACTAATTACCTTACCCATTGTACCCAAATGGCTTCAGAATAAGTTACAAAATATCAGTTTTGATTCTCTGAATTTGTCAGGATCAGCTTAGCATGCTGGTGTAGGCCATCCAGTCAGAACCAAGCCACAGATGATCCTCAGGTGGGTTTTCAGAGGCAGTAAATCTCACGAGAAGAGAGTGTGCATTCTCCTCCTGCAGAGCAGCTGGTGGATTCCAAGCACATGCCTTTGGGAATACAGTATGGTTTCTTACTTAGCACAGTGATAAAAAAGATAACCTCAAATCTAGAAAGAATTTCTTTAGCATTCTCATTTTGACTTGCTTATCAATCTCTTTCATGGTTCCTAGTTTACTAAAACTACTACAATTTTTTTGGTTTATCATGGTATATTAATGTATTCAAATAAAATCTACTTTATATGAAAAGAATTTTCAAATTTTATTTTAGAAACATGATGAATATATATATTGTTGTTGTTGTTATGTGCCATCAAGTCACTTGATGTACAACATCAAGCTTGATGTACAACAGCTCTAAACTCTGCTCTGTCCTGTGCCAATCTCATTGCCACCAACACACTCATCCTGACTGCCCCAGTCACCAAATCAATCCACTTCCCAGAGGGCATTCCCCTCCCGCACCTGCCCTCTATCCTCCCAAGCATGATGTCCCTCTCCAAGGACCGGTCCCTCCTTACAACATGACCAAAGTATGTCAGACGAAGTCTCAGAATCCTTGCCTCCATGGAGCAGCCCGGTTTAATCAGCTACAGGATGAATCTGTTTGCTTTCTTAGCAGTCCATGGTACTCTCAGCACTCTTCTCCAACACCAAAGCTCAAAAACATCAATTCTCCTTCTATCGTCCCTGGTCATTGTCCAGGTCTCTGACACATAACAAGTGATTGCAAAGACCATGGCCTGTACCAGACCCACCTTATTCTCCAGAGACACACTGTT
>NW_006399840.1:10273111-10297195 GCF_000299155.1 Elephantulus edwardii | reverse complement strand
CATATTGGAGGCTGTAGTCCTTGACACTCTGCAGCAGGCGCTTCAGGTCCTCTTCAGTTTCAGCAAGCAGGGTTGTGTCATCCTCATAGTGCAGGTTGTTGGTAAATCATCCACCAATCTTGACCCCACATTTCTCCTCATAGAATACGTCTTTTAATTTCCTGGCTGCTGGTGCCAAGAATGTTGAATGTGGAGCCAAGCAAACTAAAGCTGTGAACAATCTCAATCTCTTCACCATCCATCCTGATGCTGTCAATTGGTCCAGTGGTGATTTTCCACTAGATAATGAAATAGATTATCTTTACAGATGCATAAGTATTATTCACTTACCTCTTTAAAGTACCATTCATTTTCTTTTTTTTTTGCTGTTGTTGTTACATGCTATCAAGGTAGAAACATTACAGTTGACCTTCGAGCCGGTTTTCAGAGGCTGTAAATCACTTGAAAAGGGCTGGTTATCTTTTTCTCATGGTACAGCTGGTGGATTTGAGCTTCCTGCTTTGGGCTGGCAGCACAACTCCTTACCCACTAGGCCACTAGAGCTCCTTTTCAGTTAAATAATATATTCATTTTAGTTCCTATCAATATCTCATCTAAAAGAGTTGAATGCTAAATTATGTTTGGTAATGATAAATGATCACTTCACCCTTTATCACACACACGCGTGCACACACAAAAACCCAGCAATCAAAACAATCCAACAACATAATTCTCTTCATGAGGAAATAAAAATACTCTTAAACTTAAGGCATTCAGTTTAAATATCAAACAGATGTAATTTTAAGGTAATAACTCACTTCTTATCATTTACATTGTGTATCCATTGCTCTCTTTTGAATGCCTCTTGGGCCTTCTTTAACTCATCGATTGGTTCTGCCACCCGCAAGGTTGGCTCCAAAGGCTTGTAGCGTTGCTGCGATACTTCAGCCATATCACGGAAGGGCCCCTGATTATCGTGAGATAAAGGAAACATTATGGAGCATTCTAGACATGTCACTGATGATTGAGGAAGATGAGTATCTAGTAAGCATAGAAAGTTTACTAGGTTATTTTTTAAAGTAATTTGCTCTTCTCTTAATTAGGAAATGCATGACAGAATATCACCTTCTAGAGAGGTTCTCTAAAGTAGAAGGGGATATGAAAAATGTGCTTTATATCAAACAAACCTACCCAGTTACATTAAGTTTAATTCCATGCTATATCTGGCAAACTTGTTACCTTCTTTTCTAATTTAAAGATGTAAATTTATTCTAATAAAGGGAAAAAAACAACCCGAAAAAAACCAACATGACCAAACCAACCAATCCAAACCTCTCTACTTTTTTGAGTAAGGAAACTAATAAAGAGCATTCTGAGCAAAGTTTCCAAAATGTCCTCCTAAATATGGACACAGCAGAGCATATATTTTTTAAAAAAATCAAATTGATGTTTTTAGGTGAGTGAAAAGTCATATATTTTAGGTGGGCCCTAAAATCTAGAAGGGTCATATATTTAACTATTTTAAGTGTTCTTTATTTAAAGTCCTAAATTTCTTTGAGTAATAACTCTGATATTAACAGTAATCAGTTAATGACACAAATACATGCCAGAAGAAATCCCACGGTTGCAATATGTGGTAACTTACAGCCTAATCTATTTTTAAGTTACTAGTTACCAGTTACTGATACCAGTTGTATAATTAGTAGCATACTACATACAGAACAAATCAGAAGCAGCTCAAGGTTTTGCTGTGCCATTAATTACATAGTGTTTTCTTTCTTTCACCATTATTGTTGAGCTAGGAGAGAAGTGATATAAATGGGGAAAGCTTCCTAATCATATTCCTTATACTAAAAGATCTCTAATTTAAACAGGCTATCACTAACAAGACACAGCTAGACGTACTGCTAGCACTGAGTGAAGACTGTGGGGCTAATAAAAAGAAATGATTCACGCCTCATTTAGGTTCACTTATGTTTTACATTAATAGAAACCAATAATAGGAACCAGTTACCATAAAAGTCATGGACCGTAAATAACACAAATGGCAAATAAGTATCATCCAGTACTTTTCACAGCTGGACAAGAGGATTGCTATATTTGAAAGTAGTTAATGGGTTTTCATTATAACTTTACTTTTTAAAGATACAGTTACATGATTGAAGATTTACTACTAGAAATATTAAGAAATCAAATACTGATTTTTAAAAGATAGATTCTTATTCTTTTACTTAGATAAATTTGATGATTTAAAATACTGGCATTTGGTTATATAACTGGAGACAAATTACTTCCCTAAGCCTCTTTCCTCATATGTCAAATGAGAATAGCAATTATCTCACAAAATTGCACTGAAGATTTGTAAAAGAATACAACATCAAACTTTGAATATAGTGAACACATAAAAGTAGTAGCTATTTATTGTCTTATCATTATTTTCATTGTTGCTATTGCTTTCAAGAAGCTCTTGTAAGAGATTTGGAAAACTAATAGGCTTGAACAAATAAGCAAATGACATTCCAGGTCTATGACTTTGAAGGGGCCAGCATACCAAATTCTGCCCTGTAACTTCTGTTTCTCTATTGACATAACACATATACCATTTGCAAGTTTATTCCATTTCCCTCCCTCCCCAGAAGTCTGCAGTTACAGTAACTAAAATTACAGTAACACTAAAATTGGGGCAGAAAAGGAGCCCTCTTTCAGAAACAATTTAAAGAGAGAGTAAGTCTTCTTCCTTTTTATTTAACTGCATTTTTATGACCTCAACTTTTTCACACATATGACTCTTTCTTTGTACTTTGGTTTCCAGCCCAAGTGTTTATGCCTTTGGATAATCAATGTCTGGCCTTGGATCTAAATAACCACCACCCTGAATAGCAAACTTGATGCTTGCTAACAAGCTTCTATTATGCCACAATGTCTTAGTTACTAGCTATTACCTACTGTTAGCCTACTATTTACATCTCAGGTAATCACTTTCCAAGCACATCAAGAATGTCTTGAGATCACAGGTGCGAGACAAAACTCCAGATCTATTCAATATACTAATTTACCAAATTCATTCCATAAAATCTAAGTAACCCCGACTCAGCCAAAACCTATAGGTCTTGGCCACTTAGCTTTGGTTTCTACATGTTTGTTCCTTGGCTCTATTGAAGTCTTAGTTTTAAGAGACAACTATATTTATGTTTTGTTATATATTTAATAATTAATATTACTTTATAGTCAAGTAAAAAGTGACTGGAATACAAAAGTATCCTTTGAACCATAGTGTATTAATTTAAAATATCCCCAACTATGTATGTAACTTTATTATTACTAAATAGCATAAGGAATGTTGTTAAAAGAAAACCATGACATAAAACAATCCATTCAATGGGAAATCAGGCTTCAAAGTAGTTCACTCAAGGTCACTGCCATAGATTCAGAAGACACAAATTTGTAAAATGTGAGTGTATTGGAATGATAAAGGGGGGAAATGGGGACAATTTCAGGATTATTGTCCTGTATTATTGTCAAGACTGAGCAAGGTGACATACATTAAAGGTGTGTCAGCACCATCTCTGAGGTAAGCACTGTACACTGCCCTTGTTTTCTAAGCAGGAGAGTAAACTTGAGCAGAGGGTTGACCTGCAATTTTTCCTGTACCAGTAGACCAACATTTTACACCTTTGGATCTCGTCAGTTCCTTTCTTCCATAAGCAATGGTGAAGGCAAGAATTGATTCAAAGCCCTCGTGAAAAAGGGGGGGGGAATAAAATAAAAGAAAGATGGGGACAAAGACAGAAGGAAGGGGAAAAGGAAGAAAGGAGAAAGGAAAAACAAGAAAAAAATAGAAAGAAAGTATAGAAGAATGGGAAAGAAAGAAGAGAAAAAAAACACACAAAAGAATATAAGGAAGGGAGAGGACGTGGATAATTTCCTGATAATCTGCTCGTGTAATTACTGTATAAATACCATACAGGTCTAGTAACTATTTTTATGAATACAGCATGAAATGTGGATTAAATATTCAAAGGTGGATTGTTAAGGACAGTGGTTTAGCCTTCAGTTGCTATCCAAATGGTCAACAATTGGAAAATATTTCACTGCAGAGAATGGAGATTTATCCTAATATGTGATTGATTAAATGCCTGGCAGTGTGAAAAGCAGCTTATGAGTTACCCAGTGGTGTACATGAAGTCACTATCATGGTCAAAATTTACTCGATGGCAAGTGATTTTTTTTTTAAAATAAAATTTTTATTTTATACTGGTTTATTTACAAAGTTCATAAAGGCAAGTGATTTTTCAAATGGCATAACATGCATGGATCATTACATGAAAAGTTAAATTATATGAATTTGATAATCTTCCCAGAAACAATGCTATAACAACTATTGTTATAATACTTTTTATATTAAAAACTGGATACTAGACATTAGTCCATATTTTACCTCCACAGTCAAGACAACAAAGATGACAATACTAAAGAATTATTTTTATACTTCCATGGTGTGTATTTATAAAGTATTTTATGTTTATTGCCCAATATTAGATTTTTTTTTAAAAAAAATAGTTTTTGTTGTTGTAGGAACCAACCGAAACAAGTAAGAAAAACATAGCAAGGTGTTCTAAATAACTTAGGAGAGACTGGAGAGCATTACACTGGGTAAGCTAACTCAGTCTTATAAGGACAAATACTGCATAAAACCATTATTGTAAAAATAGAAAGATAACTAGTAAAACATGCATAAGGATGCAAGGGGGGGAAGGGGGAAACAGAGGGGTGAGGTTGGTTAGGGGAAAAACCACAGGGTTGCACAGTTTGTTGGGTGGAGGGAGGGGGTTAAGAAAATAGGAAGGATCCAGTGGGGACCTGAAAAGTTAGGGTAATGATGGGTAAGGTCCAATGGTGATTGATTTTATAAAACATACTGTATGGGAATGATTATATGAAACACAATATGAATGAAAAATAGTGTGAAACACAATGTATACGAACTTTGTGAGCAAACAAATTTTAATAAAATAATTTAAATATATATCTTTATTGCCAGAATTCTTCTAGGATTAATGAGTACCTGATATTTCTTCCCATGAATGGGTGGCAGAACGTCAGACCGAGGGAAAGAGCGAGCACTTGTGCAAGCTATCCAGTTGTCAAGGTCTATGGTGTGCTTCTGCGCTGCTGCAGGTCTTTTGTGGCTTAAAGGCTTTGCCTCTTGTAACAGCAACTCCCATGGGTCAGGCTCTTTTCTGAATGGCGAATTATATATTCCAGGGATCTAAAAGAAGAAGAAAGACATTTTCATTTTCATCTGAAATAAGATAAAATTTGGGCATGATATCTTACATGTGATGGTTAAGGTTGTGTATCAACTTGGCTGCTCTGGTTTAGCAATTATAATTGGCATTATCTTGATGAGGTTTTATGTAATAAAATATGCAGCCAATTGGTTGAGTGGCAAATTCACAGATGTCTGGCCTGCACAGAATTTATGAGAAAGTCTGGCAGAGCTGGCTTGCTTTTTGCTCAATCTCAATCCTGCAATTGCCTCTTAGCTCATTGGTTCTCTGGATTTGAACAAGTAACCTATCTTAGCTACTGACAATGGAAAACTGTATGTTTTCTACCTAACATTATGTTACAACTTATCTAAGCAGGATTTGGTTCCTTATCCCTAATACTTCTTTAATGGTCAGGATAGTTGGCCGTCATAGCATCCATCAATCACATTGCTTCCTAGTTATTTTATTTTTTGTTATATTTTTAAGGATTGCCTTTCTCATATTATTTCATATGATTGCTCACATCTATTTCAGACCTGAACCCAACATTTCTTCTCTGGTCTTAGGGCCCTATAGATTATGACTGACCTATTTAATTATTTTCTGTGACGCTGATGTGTCAAATGCATTAATGGTTGGTTACCCATGGTGGACAGTGTTGGGTGAAACTCCCCAATTAAAACAAGCTTGGAAGCAGGAGCAGCATCCACTTCTGTAATAACTTGCCTCCAGAAACCCTATGAACCTGGAGAGAGGATGAGAGACACACAAGTGTTGAGAACTCTCTTTCATAGGGTCGCTATGAGTCGCCTGCAACTCGACAGCACTTAACAACAACATTTAATGGGGGAGAATTTATACTTACTATGCCTCCCCTATCCAAAGTACATTTGGGGTTCCATTAACAGCCTACAAATTTGATTCTATCTTCATAATATCACTAAAATGGCTTCAAGAAATATGATCAGATTCTCTATGTTGATCAGTTTATCCAGTTCTCCCTATTGGTCTTTTTTCTCCCTTTCAGCAGCATTTGACATCCTTGCTCATTACTTCCTTCTTCTTATGATTACATTATTTTCTTGATATTTTAACAAAAGTTCACAGAAAATTTGGATTTCTGTTCATTCATTGTTGAACAGTTTCTTCCCTAACCCCTCCCAAAGTCACTTTTCCCTTTTAAAAGATTTTTTTCATTGTTGCACAACTTCCTTTCCCATCTCCCCCAGCCCTCTTTTCAATGCACCTCTTATTCTGGACTGTTGTAATACAACTCCTACCTAATCATATAACCCTTATTGACTGTTGGTGGAAGTGTAAAATGGGACAACCACTTCTGGAAGGCAGCATGGGCCTTTTTCAAAAAGTTGGAAATAAAAATACCATTAGACCCAGCAATTGCACTACTGGGAATCATACCCTAAAGAAACCAGAACTTCCACCCAAACAGATATATGCACACACATGTTTATTGCTATGTTTTTCACAATAGCAAAGAGATATAAGCAATTCAAGTGCCCATGAACCAATGAATGGATAGGAAAGCTGTGATATATTCATACAGTGGAATACTACGCTGCATTGAAAAGAAAGGAACTCATAAAATATTTTGCAAAATGGGTTACCCCGGAGGACATTATGCTGAGTGAAATATCTCAGTCATAAAAGGACAAATACTGCATTGTGTCACTGTTATAAAACAGGAATGACATGGAGGTTGGGAGGAAACTAAGAAAAGAGAGGATAAATAATGAACATTGCATTTAAATAGATGAGGGAAAGAGCTTCCTAGTTATTTCTGTGTGTGCCTATCTTACCAAAGCAAGAATCTGGTGCATCAGGATTCTACCTTTTGCATTTTGCATTTAAGACCTTGCAGAGTGTCCAACAAGTAGTGAACACTCAATAAATGAATTGTTGATTGCCTTCGAGTTGATCACGACTCATAGTGACCCTATGAACAAAAAGCCTGAAGCCTTTCTATAACTAACGACATTTTATCAAAGTTCATAGAGTTTCCAGAGCCATGTTGTTTAGGAAGTGGATGCCACTCCTGCTTCCAATACTGAATGCTTATTTGATATAACAAGAAAGGCCCATGATTATCTCTTTCAAAAGTAATATAAATGTCTTAGTTGTTATAGCTGTATGCCATCCATTCAGACCTGATTCATAACTGACTTTCCAGCAGGTTTTCAGAAGCAGTCAATCCCAGAAGAAGAGATAGTCCATCCTTCCTCTGTAGAGCAGCAGCTGGTGAATACAAACTGTGTGCCTTTGGGATTGCAACACAACTTCTTACCACTAGGCTACTGATACTCTCAAATATAGCAAAAGTTGGAAATTTATTTCAAAATCATATTGATTGATTTCCAAAGAACTCCCTTCTTTCTTAATATATCCATTTTCAACCACTTTTAAACACATTGTTATCATCTAGAACTACACTGTTCCTGACCCAGATAGCCCAGGTCCAATTCAACTTTTCCTATTTTAGAATTAGAAATTGAATTTTATTACAAATAAGTAAAGAGAAATAAACATATTTTTGTATTTTAAAACCATATTTGAACTTCTTTTTTAAGGAGTTTTTTTGCTCTTTAATTGATACAAGAAGAAAATATAAAAAAATTGTTGAGGACAGTTTTATACCTAAGATTTAATGGTATTTTGCTAACTAATGCTCTCTCATACCTCTAAATGCAGAATAGTTTTGATTATAGGTAGATAAGTGAATATAAAAATAAAATACATATATTCATAATAACTTTCAGTGAATAGTGATTTTTAAGCTTATTTTTAGTGTGATTGTATAAGAGCAGCATGTATCAATTCCAAATAGAAAAAAAGATTTACTAAAATAGATGATTCTGACATTAAATACAACTCTGTCTACACAGTCTATGGGAGAGATATAAGACAATAGCATTTTGCTTAGTGACTAAATTAAATTTATATTCACTATTACTAAATTTTCTATAGACTTGCAGTTTACCACAGTGAAATATATAGAATTTAACTGAATTATAGTTTATTACTGAAAAGTAACTATCTGTAAAAATGCAAGCAGCCATTAGCTGAACACCATTAGAAAGCCTTGATCTTTTCCACATTTGCATGCACATGTATACATAGGGTAGATGGGAAATGCAAATAGATCAGTAGATATGATAGCTTTCTTAAATTATATTTTGCAACCTATCTGGGGACCTTCTCATGTGTATTCTCTTTGCAATTTAAATCAAATATGGATAGAAAATATATTTTAATTGAATTTAAAATGTACCTATTTGAAGTCTTCAAGGTGTCAAGATTTTAGAAATTACTTTATTTGATAATTTACACCAATGAAAACAGTTAAGCCCATCCTCAATCCCTAGAGCATAAAGATATCTTATTTATGTATATTGATCCAGTATCCATACTATTGATATTTCTTTAAGTGAATAAAATAACTTTAGCTTATTATTTCCTCAATTGCAACATTTCATAATCTGTAAGGCACCTTACAAGAATAATGTAAGAATAATGGTTTGTTTTCACATCTTTCACTACTTAGAAGGGTTACTGCCAGGCTTGCTTTCTGGGACTTCATTTTCGGAAATAATTTTCTAGAGTGACCAACACTATGGGGAAATCTGTGTTAACCGTTTAAAAAAAAAAAAAGAGAAAGAAAGAAACTACAACTGAGTTATTTTCAGTACTGTCATGCTAACATCCAACTCAATAAGACCCAAGAAATCTCAGGAGAGAACTCTGCTAATAGCTTCTTACTGACCTCCCTGCATCAGACCCAGCTGCTGACTGGTGGCCCAGTGGTGAATACAGCAAATGAGGTGTGAAAGCACAGATTTTTTTAAAGGCTATGATTCTGACTCGTCAAAAGAAAAAAAAGTCAATGAGTTATATAATAGATATATATTTTTTTTTCTTGAATTCTCCCCTTCAGTCCCTCTATCATGGGAACTTAAGCATGACCTAGAATATTAATTATGTCAGGTTGAGCAACGAGCAAATGTACCATTTGTTACCCAGTCACCCTTAGCATTACATTAATATTTTGAACCATTCCATATTTCTAACAATGCACCAGTTCACTCTTTTCTTCTCACTTCTTATCATACTTAAATATAGTAAGGTAAAGTGACTTAAAAATTCAATTGTGTTGAGAATAAATGGATAAACTTGTTCCATTTGAAGTTGCCACTGCTTTAAATAATAATGATTTTTTTTTTTCTGGTCACTTTCCACTCGCAAATTGATCTAGTTTTTAATTTTTTTTCTTTTCTTCGTTACTGGGGTTTACTCGTAACACAAATTTCTACAATATAGGAAAAAATCTAGGAAAAAAATGTGTACATCTATAGTTATACATGAATATTACTAATTTTTCTATTTTCCAATATTTTATCACCATATGAGAAATAACCGGTTTTTATTGTTTAAAAATAAATTATTGGGGAGCTCTGGTGGCCTAGTGGCAAGGAGCTGCAACTACAATCCCAGAGGCACACGGTTCGAATCCACCAGATGCTCTGCCGGGAAAAGGAGGAACAATCTCCTCCTGTACCAGTCAGATCTGATTTGATGGTACACTCACACAAAAATTAAAAAAAAATTAAAAAAGGTTTAAAAATAAATTCTTCCAGTGATGACGGACTATTATACAATCAACGTCAGGAGGAGAATTCAGAATTTATTATTTGCACATGACAGTTTCACAACAAACTGAAGTAAAGCATTGACACAAAAAGGAACAAAACTCAGAATTACTTTTTTGTCTTTTGACTCAAAATTTTGGATACTGTCAGAAGTAAACAGTTCTATTTAGAGAGAGTTATAAAACAATGTTTTTGTCTTCTAATGGATGTCAAAGTACTTAAAACACATACACACACAACAAATAAACAAACAAAAAACACAAAAAAACAAAACCACTAAGCAGTAGTCAGACTGCTCCCTAAATGTGGTCACCAAGAAACTGTCATCACAAGGATGCCCACTGTCACCACTTCTATTCAAAAGTGAATAGAGCACTTTCTATTGAAAGTGCTTGCTAGGGCAATATGACAAGAGGAGGAAATGAAAGGCATCCAGATCAGCAAAGAGATGGTTAAACTGCACCTATATGCAAATGATATGATAGTGTACACAGAGAACCCTAAGGACTCAACAAAAAAACCCCAAAACTGTTAGAGTTAACAGGCCAATTTAGTAGAGTGGTAGGATATAAGATAAATATTAAAAATTCAGTGAGGTTCCTCTACAGTAACAAAGACAACTCAGAGAAGAAAACCAAGAAAACAATACCATTTATAATAGTCAACCATAAATTGAGATACTTAGGTGTGAATATAACTAGTGACAATAAAAACATGTGCAAAGAAAACTACAGAACATTTCTGTGAGACACAATAAAAGATCTAAAGAAATGGGAAAATGTTAATGGATAGGAAGACTTAATATTGTGAAAATGACAGTCCTACCAAAAGGAATCTACACACTCAACACAATCTCAATACAGACACCAAATTCATTTTTTCATGGAGATTGAAAGAGAAATTTTCTAGTTTATTTGGAGAAGCAAGAGACACTGAATAAGCAAGACACTTCTGAGAACAAAAATTAAGTGGGAGGCATAGCACTTCCTGACCTTAAAACCTACGCGATATTGTGCAATCATTTAGTGCAACTTAAAATTTGTAACATTAAAAGATTAGCAGCAATATAAGAAAAGCTATACTAGTAGAATAAAAGTAATTTGTTTTGTATCTAGTATAAATATTGGGTTGTGCTTATTTGTTATTTGATAACAAAATGAAAACATTTTGTTAAGTTTCTAATTCATATTTAATAAATTTGTCTACTATGTAAAAAAACAAAAACAAAAACAAAACAAACCTATATGATAGTAAACCAATACAGCGTGGTACTGGTATAACAATGTATATGGAATAGAATTGAGAACTCAGAAATTAACCTATCAATATATGATGAACTGATGTTCGACAATAAAACCTATCAAATGGGGCAATGACAAACTCTTCAACAAAATGGTGCTGGCAAAACTGGACAGCTACCAGCAGAAAACTGAAACAGAGTCCACATCTCACACCATATAAAAAAAAAAATCAACTCAAGGTAGATCAGAAATCTGAGAGTAAAGCCTAAAACCATAAAGTTCTCAGAGAGAAACTGGGATCAAGCTTAGGTGGTCTTGTCTATGGTGTAAAGAGACTACTAAGTATGGTCAGAAATGTACAATGTGGAAAGGATAAAATTGATGAATGGAGCCTTTTGAAGATTAAATCCCTGTGTACTTCATAAACTTTTTCAAACAGAGTGAAAAGAAAACTTACTGAGAAAAAACATTTCACAATACCACTTTAGACAAGGGTCTCATATCAATAGTTTACAGAATAATCCTGAGCCTTCACAAGAAAAAGACTTAAAAGTACAATTAAAAAATGGGCAAAAACATGCAAAGAATTTTCAGAGAGGAAGATATTCAGACAGCCAACACATACATGGAGAAGTGCTCAAAATCACTGGCAATAAGAGAGATACAAATCAAAACCACAATGAGATACCATCTCACTTCAGTAATAATGGCAGAGTGTAACAGGACTGCAAATAATAAATGTTGGAGAGGATGTGGAGATAGGAACTCTTATACACTGTTGGTTGTTGTTGATTGTCTTCAGTTCAAACACAACTCATAGTGACTCTATGAACAAAAGGCCTGAAGCCTTTCTACAACTATGAAGATTTATCAAAATTCATAGAGTTTCCGGAGGCATATTGTTTAGGAAGTGGATGCCATTCCTGCTTGTGAACCTGTCATAGAATGTTATTGGTTGAGTTGCTTGCAATGCATAGAGACCCTATCTATAGCAGCTCTGAACCCTTCCCTGTCCTGAGCCAGTCTCACTAATTCTGACACATCAATCCCCCAGTTTTTGTATCAATCCATCTCATCTGGGGTTTCCCTCTCCTGCACTGTCCATCCATCCTTCTGAGCTTAATGTCCTTCTCCAACCACCAAAAATTCCTGGCCACATGTCCAAAGTAAGTGAGGCAGAGCTTCAAAATCCTAGGCTCCAAGGAGAGATTGGTTTCACCCTCTCCAAGACAGACCTATTTGTTTTCTTGATGGTCCATGGTATGCTCAAGACTCTTCTCCAGTATCACAACTCAAAGGCATCTATTCTTTTTCTGTCATCCTTAGTCATTGTCCAACTGTCTGAACCATAAAAAGTAATTGAGAAGACCATGACCTGGATTAGGTGCACCTTTTTATCTAGACTGATATTGTTGCTCTTGAGCACTCTGGAAAAGTCCATGACAGGAGATTTTCCCAATGCAATTAATCTTTTGATTTCCTGACTTCTGGTGTTAAGAGCATTGATTGTGGATCTGAGCTGTAATTGTTAACAACCTCAATCTCTTCTCTATCTAACATGGTGCTGCCAATTGGCCCAGTGGTGAGAATATTTGTCTTCTTGATGTTGAGCCTCAATCCATATTAAAGACTATAGTCCTTGACCTTTTGCAAGAGTTTCATGTCTAGCCCCAGAAATTGATGGAATACCAATTGACATATTTCAGCAAATAGATGCTGCCCTGAATGTGCTCACCAAGTTGTGCCAAGAAATCTGGAGGACAATTACTTGGCCAGCTGATTGGATGAGATCTATATTTATTCCCATTCCCCCCCAAAAGGTGACCCAACAGAGTGTGAAAATTATCAAACAATATCTCTAATATCACTTACTAGAAAAATCCTGCTAAAGATTATCCAGAAAAGACTTAAACAGTACATTGACAGAAAACTGCCAGAAATACAGGCTGGGTTTAGAAGAGGTCATCACACTAGGGACATTATTGCCAATGTCAGATGGATCTTGGCAGAAAGCAGAGAGTACCAGAAGAATGCCTATCTGTGTTTCATTGACTATGCAAAGGTATATGACTGTGTGGATCACAATAAATGGTGGCTAATATTGAGGAAAACAGGAATCTCAGAACACTTAATCGTGCTTATATGAAACCTATACTTGGACCAAGAAGCAGTCCTCAGAACAGAGCAAGGAAACACTGTATGGTTCAAAATCAAGAAAGGAGTGTGCCAGGGATGCATCCTGTCCCCAGACCTTTTCAATCTGTATGCAAAACAGATCATTTGGGAAGCAGGGTGTTATGAGGAGGCGTGTGGAATCAAGATTGGAGGAAGACTCATTAACAATCTACAATAACAGATGACACAGCCCTGCTTGCTGAAACTGAAGGAGACACTGTTAGTGGAACTGTAAAATGTTACAACCACTCTGAAAGGCAGTATGATGTTTCCTCAGAAAGCTGAACATAGGAATTCCATATGTCTCAGCGATTTTGCTCTGCTTGGAATATATCTCAAGAAAATGTGAATGAGGCATCACAGTCTTATCCACCATCACAAGAACATAGGAATAGTTCAAATGTTCAACCACAACTGAATGAATTAAGTAAATATAGTGCATTCGCATGATGGAATACTATGCAGCATACAGGAACAATGATTTTGTAAATCACTACCTAACTTGGGAGGGACTGGAGAGCATAGATAACTAGTAAAACGTGTGAGGATCTAAGGAGGGCTGAGGGTGGGAGCACAGGGTGAGGATGGGTAGGAGGCATAATCACAGGTTCACACAATTTGACGGGGTAGTGGGGTGGAGAGGGTTAAGAAAATGGGAAAGATTCAGTGTGAAAAACAATGTATACAAACTTTTTAAGTAAACCAGTAAAAAAAAATAAAACATTCACATTAAAAAAAATGTCATCAGTGTGTTCCTTAAATTTGGGTTTGTGCTTCTGTTAAGTTATAATAGCAAAACAGAATTCTAGAGTTTTCTATGCAAGTAAAGAAGAGTTTATTAGGTAAAATATTCTGAAAAGGGAGAAATGGAGGGACAAGGCATCTCTAGTCTATGACTCACTGAACAAAGGAGGATAAATTATTTTTTAAAAATAAAAAGTGATATTTCCCCCTTTTTCTTCAATTAACAGAATTTTAAAATATTTGAGTCAAGTATTTTGAATGCAGTGAAGTAAAATGTACATTTCAGAAAGTAAAAAAAGTGGATTTCAGGGGATATTTAGAACTTTTCCAGGATGTACAGCACTGAAGTGGAACATCAGTAAAATCGTGTGTACCAATATCACCAGGTTGTTTGCACACTAATTGTGAAACCATGAATTCCTTAGTGGTGCAGAAAAAAGGAGAGATTTCAAATGGCAACAGTTAAGTTAAATCTGTTTGAAGAAGAATTTGCAAGTTCTTCAGCGGTATACAGTGCAAGAGATAAGTTCTATTGAAAAATGCACTTTAAATGATCACTCAAATGTCATTAAAGAACTTTTGTTCTGTAATGTTTTCATTCTAGAACATACTCAGTATTTCCTCATTTATTTTACGTATCAAAGAAAAGGTACATTTTTATTTTTATGTTATAGAATAGAAAATAAATAAGGAAAAGAATTCTTTTGATGTAGCTGATCTCATTAGTTCAACAACCATTTTAATAAATGATTTTGCGGTTGTTAGATGCTATCAAGTAGACTCATAGCGGCCTTAATGAACAACAGATCTGAAGCTTGCCCGATCCTGCACCATTATCATGATTTTTTTCATGCTCAAGCTCATTGTGGTAGTCATTGCATCAGTTCATCTTGTTGAAGGTTTTCCTCTACTCATGGACCCTCTATCTTTCCCAGTATTATGTCTTTCTTTAAGGAGTATAGAACATACCATGGACTGTCATGAGAAGAAATGAGGCTGTCCTGGAGAAGGTGCACTCCAATTGCTTCCTGGAGGTAAGGATTTTGAAGCTCTGTTACACATACTTTGGCCATGTTGCCAGAAAGGACCAGTCTTTGGAGAAGGACATTATGCTTGGATGAGATGAGGGATAATGTAGAAGAGGAAGACCCTGCATGAGATAGATTGACACAGTGACTGGGGTAATAGGGGCAGGTAATAGGAGACAGTGAGATTGGCTCAGGGTAGGACAGGATTCAGAGCTATTGTGTATAGACTTGTTATGAGTTGGAGAAGACTCAATGGCACATAACAACAAAGACTGGCCCCTCGTGACAACGTGCCAAAATTATGTAAGATGAAGTTTTACCATTCTTACTTCTAAGGAGGACTCTAGACTCACTTCATCCAGCTCAAAGGTATTGATTCTTGTTTGGTCTCCTTTATTACCCCGTTGTCCAACTTTTAGATGTACACATCTAAAACAGCTGAAAATACTATGGTTTGCATCCAATGCACCTGAGTCTTTAAACTGACATCCCTCCTCTTTAGCACTTTGAAGAAGCCCTTGAGAGTAGACTTTCCCTAGCTAACATGTATTTTGATTTATTGACTGCTGCCGCCCTGGTTGTTGATTGTGGATCCAGGTAAAATGAAACTGACAACTTCATTCTTTTCATCACCTATAGTAAGGTTGAAAAATTGTTCTTTTGGTGATTTTGTTTTCTTCATATTGAGATAAAATCCAAAGGAATGCTTTGGTCTTTGCTTTTTTTCAGTATTTGCTCCAAGTCTTCTTCATTTTCTGCAAGCAACGTTGTCATCTATTTAATACAGTTCACTGATAAGTCTTCCTCCAATCCTGATGCTACATTTTTCTACAGTGAGGCCAGTGTTTCTAATATCTGCTCAGCATTCAGACTGAATATTGAATAAGTATGGAGAAAGGATACAACCCTTAAGCACACTTTTCCTAATGATAAACCATGTAGTGTTCCTATGTTCTACTTGAACAACTACTTCTTGGTCTATATAGCGGTTTCACATGTACACAGTTAAATGTTCTGAAACTCCGATTCCTCTCCATGTTAATCCAGTTTGTTATGACCCATGGAGTCAAATGCCTCTATTGAAGGAATAAAACCCAAGTAAACATCTTTCTGAAATTCTCTCCTTTCAATCAAGGTTCACCTGACATCTATGACAATATCCCTCATACTGTGTGTAGCCTCTCCTGAATTCAGGTAGAATTTCTGGAAGTTTGAATTTTCCTAATAATAGAGTGTTCTGCTTTTTAAGTAAGATTTTACTTGCATGTGATATGAATGATACTGTTTGACAATTTCTGCATTCTGTTGGGTCATCTTGCTTTAGAATGGCAACAAACATGGATCTCTTCCAGTTGGATGGCCAGGTAGCTCTCTTCCAAATTTCTTGGCATACACTAGTAAGCACATCCAGAACTACATCTGTTTGTTGAAATGTGTGATTGATATGCCATCAGTTGCTGGGGCCTTACTTTTTGCCAGTGATGTCAGGGCAGTTGGGACTTGTTCCATCAGTACAACAACAAATAACAACTTCTTGAAATGGTTCAGTGTGATCAATTCTTTTTTGGAGAGTGCCTCAACGTACGCCTTCCATCTTTGTGTGTGTGTGTGTGTGTGTGTGTGTGTGTGTGTGAAAAATTTCTATTTAGAATTAACCAGCTGGATTCAGTTTGCTATTATTGTGGTTACATGCTGTCAAATTGCTTGTGACTCATGGCAACCCTAGATAAAACAGCTCTGAAGCCTGCCCTATCCTGAGCCAGTTTCACTGATTCCAACACACTGATTCCATTGTCCCAGTTACTGTATCAATCATCTCATCTTGGGTCTTCCTTTCCTGTGCTGTTCCTCCTCCCTTCCAAGCATGATAATTGTCTCTAAGGACTGGTCCCTCCTGGCCACATTACCAAACTATGTGAGACAGCTTCAAAATCCTAGCCTCCAAGGAGAAACTTGGTTTCACTCTTTCCAAGACAGACCCATTTGTCTTCTTGGTGGTCCATGGTATGTTCAAGACTCTTCTCCAGCACCACAACTCAAAGACATCAATTCTTCTTCTTTCATTCTTAGTCACTGTCTAGCTCTCTGATGCACATAACAAGTCATTGTGAAGACCATGGTCTGGATGAGGTGCACCTTAGTCTCTAGACAGACATCGTTGCTTCTCAATACTTCTGATAGGTTCTTGATAGCAGATTTACCAAATGCAATTTGTCTTTTGATCTGGACAGCTGGTGCCTAGAGTGTTGATTGTGGAGCCAAGCAAGCTGTAATTGTTAACAACCTCCATCTCTTTTCCATCTGTAATGGTGCTTCCAATTGGCCCAGTGGTGAGAATTTTTGTCTTCTTGATGTCGAACTTCAGTCCATGTTGAAGACTACATACAGTCCCTGACCCTCTGCCGCAAGTGCTTCAGGTCCTCCTGAGTTTCAGCAAGCAAGGTTGCTTCATCTGCATAATAAAGGTTGTTGGTTAGTCTTCCTCCAATCATAATGCCACATTCCTCCTCTTGATGTACTGAAACAGTACATTGAGAGAGAAATACCAGAAATACAAGCTTGGTTTAAAAGAAGGAACTTGGAAGACTCTGGTGTGAAAAACAATGTATTCTAATTTTGTAAATAAAGTGGCATAATAAATAATAATAATAATAAAAGGGTTGTGGCACTAGAGACATTATCACCAACAACCTGTGATTCACTGACCATGCAAAGGCATTTGGCTATGCAGATCACAACTAACTGTGGCTAACCTGGAGAGGAAGGGGAATCCCAGAACACTTGATTGTGCTTATGTGAAACCTATATTTGTACCAGGAAGCATTTGTCAGAACAGAGCAAGGAAACACTGCATGGTTCAAAATCAGGAAAGGAGTCTGTCAGGGATTCAGTTTAGATAATGGAAATTTTGTTGGAAACACCTAAAGCAACATCAGGAGCAAGTGGAGCATATACTTTATTCTCTCCATCATACCTAACCAAAGTGTAGTGTTGGCGTTGGCCACATCAATGTCATGAGCTTTTTTACAAGCTGTTTGATTTGATGCTTATTGTCCCTGACATACATAATGAACACAAGTGTTTTACCTTCTTCATTGCTGGCTCTGTGATCAGGGGACACTTGATGATGGCATAGTATTTAACCTTGTTTTTCTTAGAAGTGAGTATCTTGGCTGCCTTCGGGATCTCAGCATCTTAGGCCGCTGGAAGGTAAGTAGGTAGGTGACGTACTATATATATATATATACTGTACCTATGAATACCCTTCAGGACTGCCTTTTTATTTTCGCATGTTGATATTGTATCCTGCCACTCTGCCAAATAGGTCTAATACTTTTTAAGCAGAGTATTTAGGGTTTTCGAGGAACACTATCATACCATCTGCATATGTTGTTGTTGTTGTTAAGTGTCGAGTCACAGACGACTCATAGTGACCCTATGAGTGAAAGACCTGAACACTTGTATAACTTTCATTATTTCTCCAAGTTCATAGGGTTTCCAGAGGCAAGCTATTTCGGAAGTGGATGCCTCTCCTGCTTCCAGGTTTGTTTTAATTGGGCAGATGCTGCAGAGCTGGAACAGGATGAGGGCTGGAGGTTCACCCTGGAATGGTAATTATATGGTTCTAGACTACCTTTGCAAATTCAGATTCTGTTCTTGTGCAGAAATCACAAGATTTCATTAACTCAAAGCCAAGTGTATTGACTATGAGGTAAGAAAGAAGAAGTAAGCTCTGACTTGAGTCTTCTGAAACACCATCATAATATCACAAGAATCAGGAAATCTTGGGACTGAAATAATAGCTTTTCTTTTCCATTTTACTACACTGCCATTTTAAAAGGCTTTCTAGGAAAACATTCTTTTAAAAGACTCCCTGGGCTTTTGTCCCACTAAATTAATCGTTCTTTACATGTAAATGTCAAGGCATTGTCTGAGCTGTCCCTGCTAGAGCTAGACTAAAGTCTGCAACATGCTGGGCTGCTAATTGAAAAGACAGTAGTTCAAATCCACTGGTTGTTCTACAACAGAAAGATAGGAAGTCTCCTGTAAATATCTGCAGCTTTGAAAATCTGATGGAGAGTCACCATGAGTGATACTCAAATAAATGACAGTGGGTTGTTATTGTTAGGTGCTATTGAGTTGAGTATGTGTGTAACCTTATGAACAACAGACATGACCCCTGCCCTATGCTGTGCCATACTCACAATCTCTGATACACTTGAATTCATTGCTTTAGTCACTGTGTCAATCCACTTGAGGATCTTCCTCTCTTTTGCCGTCCCTCCACCTTTCCAGGCATGATGTCCCTCTCCAAAAATTAGCCTCTCCTACCAACATGCCCCAAGTATGTGAGACAAATTTTCATCATCTCTGCCTCCAATAAGTACTCTGACTGCTAGAGGACTGCTAGACTCTGGGGGATATTCAGTACTCTTCTCCAACATTATAACTTGAAGGAATGAATTCTTCTTCTGTCATCCTTATTCACTGTCCATCTCAGATGCACAGCAAGTGAAAAGACCATAGCTGATTCAAACTCCCATCATTGCTCCTCAATAATTTGAGGTCCCAGGCTACAGACTTTCCCAGAACAGTAAATCTCCTGATCTCCTGAGAGCTATTACCAAGTGTATTCATTGTGAATACAAGTAAAATGAAATAATTGACTGCTTCAGTCTTTTTCTGTCATTCCAGTGGGGAGAATTCTTTTATTGACAGTGAGATGCAATCCATATTGACAGCTTCAGTGTTTGATCTGCAACAAGTACTTCAAGTTCTCCTCACTTTCAGTGAGCAAGATTGTATATCTACATAAGATAGGCTATTGATGAATATTTCTCCAAACTTGATCCAAAGATGGAAAGAATACACAAAAGAATTGGCTGATACCGAAATATTTCTGGAAGTACCATTATGATGAAGAGCCAATGGTAATGAAGGAAGAAGTTGAAATGGCACTGAAGGCATTGGCAAAAGTAAGGCCCTAGAATCAATGGAATAACAAATGTTTCAACTAACAAATGTACCTCTGGACCTCCTCACCATGAAATTTATGTCAGGAAATTCAGAGAACAGGTGACTGGTAGACTGACTGGAAAATATCCATACTTGTTCCCATTCGAAAAGAAGGTGATTCAACATTATGTTGAATTTATCAAGCAATGGGAGCTCTGGTTGCCTAGTGGCAAGAAGCTGCATGGAAATCCCAAAGGCACACAGGTCAAAGCCACTAGCTGCTCTGGGGAAGAAGGAAGGGCAATCTCCTCCTGTATGATTAACTACCTCTGAAAACCCGCTAGAGGCTCAGCTAAGGGTCAGTTCCAACTTGAGAGCAGACAACAACATCATTAATATCACATCCAAGTAAAATACTGCTGAAGATAATTAAAAAACTGCTAGAACAGACAACTTCCAGAAGTTCAAGTTGAATTTAGAGGAGGCTGTGGCATCAGGGATATCACTGCTGATGTCAAATGGATCCTGACTGAAAGTACAGAATGCTAAAGGAATGTCTATTTGTGATTTATTGAATATACAAAGACATTTGACTGTATGGCTTGTAAGAAATAGTGGCTAACATTGAGAAGAATGGGAAAACCAAAACACTTAATTGATGCAAAATCTGTACTAGATCAAGAAGCAGTTGTGTGAACAAAAGCAAGGGAACATTACATGGTTTAAAACTAAGAAAGGTATGTGTCAGAGTTGTGTCTTTTCTCAATGCCTTTTCAATCTTTATGCTGAGCAAATAATTCAAGAAACCAGATTCTATGAAGAAGGTGTCATTAGAATCAGATGGGAAAAGTGGGCTAGAGCCAGACTAAAACTGTGTTTTTTGCTTTAGGCAATTTCTCTAATGTCCTCCTTTCCCTAGTCCCTTATACCACCATTTGGGTAGTTTAGCTACCTTCCTAGCCCCTGTCTTTGGCAAGTGTTCCATCTTTGGCTTTGATTTCTGCTTTTCTGCTTAAGCTCTCTTTCCTCCATTGCATTTGGTGACTAATTTTACTTTGCTCCATGTCTTAATTAGCCCCTGAGTGGTTTGTCAGCAAACATGTATTAGGTTTACTTTCTGCCATGATGTTGGCCTACTAAAGAGTCAACTCTCTAATCAATTCATTAACATCCATACTCTTGGAATAAACTGAAAGACACTACCCTACTCCAAGACATAACCCAGCCAAGCACATTTTCTCTATTGTTGTTAGATAGCATCAAGTTGATGATGAATCATAGGGTTCTATGTTATCTTGCTTATTGAAATATAAATATTCTGAGTTGATTATTAACTATTTTTAAATGTACAAGTAATTCTAAAACACTAAGTAGTTCTGAGGGATGTGTGTGTGTGTGTGTGTGTGTGTGTGTGTGTGTACACACATACTTCTGTGTCTGGGAGGATAGCATGTCTAATGTTTCAGTAGTATCATAAAGGATAGGGATGGATTTATCTGATGGAAATTAGGTTGGAAAAAGCATTCAGAAAAGGAAATAAATATATACAAGTTGGCAAAAAAAAGACCTCTTCTGACTTGCCAATCAGGCTTCTACTACTTCCTTACATGAAACCAACACAATCTGTACTGAATGTCTTGTCTTATTTCATTATATCATCCTGACATGAACCTCATGCACATGTCTTTGTTCTGCCTTCTGTGTGTGCATCACATGACACTTGACCAAGTCCATGGCAACATCCATTTCTGGTGCAGAGGAAACAGAAGTCTTTGCCTGCAATCTGAGAGGGGCCATGAAACCCGCCACCCAGTGCTGACTACAGGAGGTAACCTACTGATGCGGAACTTACTTTGTTTCTCTTTCTGTGTATAAATGTTACTTTGCTTCTCTTTACACATGCACATATTTTCCTATCCAGTGCTTGTAAGTTGTGTCACCCTGGGCAACACTGACACTTTCTAGATATGGAGTGGGTTGACATCCTAGGGCTATTGCTCTTGGCTATGAACTTCTCAGGGAGATTTTGTGGTCTGGTGGTAAGGAGCTGTGCTGCCATTGCAAAGGCACTCGGTTTGAATCTGCAAGTTGCTCCATGGAAGAATTATGGGCAATCTCTTGTCATTGATTAAAGTGTCTCTGAAATACCCACTGGAGGGTCAGTTATAAGTCAATCCCAACTCAATGGTACACAAAAACAATATAAACTATTTTTTACACACACAATTATATTTATACACATTGTGTTTAATAAAGTCAATTACTATTGACCTATGCCTTCCTTTACCCTATCTTTTCAGGTCCAAAATGGGGTTTTCCCATTCCTTCAAAACACACACACACTCTATCTGCTCACTGAATTCAGCTATCCTAGTAATTTGCCCCTCTCCCTTGTCCCCTGCCCCTTCCTCTTTTGGACTTTTATAAATATCTTATTCATTATCCTTTGTGTAATAATAATAACAACAAATATAATAATGGCCTTATGCATGATCTGTCCTTATGTCATTTCGTTCACACAGCATAGTGCTGTCTAGATCCTCCCATGTTATACCGTATTTCACAAAATCGTAAGTGATCTTAAGTCTAGATCTTATAGACCATAACATCACTTGTAGATCAATATATCTGTGGGTCTCGTACAAAAAGTATTAATTAAGAACATATTAACTAGAGATTTTGCCTAACACTTTGTGATAATTCATTGAACACTTAGGAGTTTTTAAAATGTTAATATGTTATCTTTTAATTAAAGGAATTAAAATGTCACTTTTTTCTTTTTTTTTATTGTGATCTTGAGTGAAAGTTTACAAAGCAAATTTGTTCCATTCAACTGTTAGAGCACATTCAATTTTATAACATTAATTATAATACATAAAGTATAACCACACTCTTCTCATTTCTCTTAGGATTATCATTTCATTCCTACCTTCTATCCTATTTCTGGGTACTACCTCTGGACAAATGTTGCTACTTTAACCCTGTATTATTAGTCGTTCTACGGAATAGGTTACTCTCCAGGTTTACTGGTAGCCTTACAGGCCTGTCTATTGTTTGGCTGAAAGTTGAGCTACGGGAGTGAGTTTCATTCTAGGCTTGAAGAATGACAAAGGGCCACAGTCTTGGGGTTCTGTAAGTCTCTATCAGATCAGCAAACGTCTATTTCCATCATTTTTCAGTTTGGTTCCACATTTCTCTCTCCCTCTGTCTAGGTTCCTCTATTGATTACCCTTTTATAATTTTTAAATTGATTTGCATACAATAATTTGTTTACATTGTGTTTCATTCATGGACACTGGTTGGTTTTTGCATGCCCTCTTGCCACTTTTCAAACCCTAAGACCTCATGATTTCCACCTTCTCCCAGCCTCAACCTCCCTTCCCCCTGCCCTCTTGGGATATCCATAGGCATCTTACTAGTTATCCTTCTGTTTTTATAATAATGCTCTTAGGCAGTGTTTGTTCTTATATGCCTGAGTTAATTCACTTATCATAAGCTCTCTAGATTCTCACATTTTATTTAGTATTTTTCAAAATCATTGCTCCTGAGTGCTGCATAGTATCATGCGCATAGAAATTGTGCATCACAAGTTCTCAACCCAGTCATTTGGGATGTTTTCATGTTTTTGCTATTGTGAATAATGCTGCTATGAATACTGGTGTACAAATCTCTGTTTTTGTCTCAGTCCTCTTTTGTTTCAGTTGATTTTCTGTTTTCTATCTCTTGACTTCAGCTCTTGTCCTTATAATGTCCTTTCTTCTAGAGGCTGTGAAGTTAGACTGTTGTTGTCTATTCGTTAAAGTTGTTGAGTTAGATCATTAATTTTGCTCTTCCTTCATTTTGTATGCATTTGCCTATTTTTATGAATTGTCCCTTGAGGATTGCCTTACTTTTGTACCAGAGGTTTTTATATATTGTGTTTTCATTTGTTTTGAGGAACTTTTAATTTTTTAATTTTATACTGGTTTACATACAGAGTTCATAAAATTCATATACATTGCTTTTCACACCAGATCTTTTTAATTAT
>NW_006399840.1:10255173-10273011 GCF_000299155.1 Elephantulus edwardii | reverse complement strand
CAATAATGCTCTAGGAGGGTGTTATTTAGCCTCCATGTGAGTGGTCTTGTAAGCTTTATCATTTTGTTATTAATTTCTAGTTTTTATGGAATTATAGTCTGAGAAGATACTTTGTATTCTTTCCATTTTCCCCCCCATTTGTTGAGGCTTGCTGTGTCCTACTATAAGATCATTTCTGGACAATGTACCATGTGCACTTAATTGGGGACACTACCCTGAATACATCCACAAGATAGAGTTGGCTAATTTTATAGTTCAGATATTCTGTATCTTTATTAAATTTCTTTTGAGCTGACCAATCCTCTGGTGAGAATGGTGTATTAAAGACTCCTACAACAACTGTGGTGCTGTCTATTTGTTCACTTTATGTTATATATTTTTGCATTTGGTGCATAGATGTTGATCAAGGTAAGGTGATGTCTTCTTGATCTATTGTGCCTTTAATCACTATCTTGTGCCCTTCCTTATCTTTCACGGGGGTTTTCATCCTGAGGTCTATTTTAACAGAGATTAATATTGCCACTGTTACTTTCTGTGGAAGCCATTTGTTTGGTATATTTTTCCTAGCCTTTGATTTTTTTTTCTTCAATTCTTAGATGTGTCCCTTATAGGCAACATATTAATGTGCTATATAGTTTTAATCTATTCTCCTATTCTTTTTCTCTTAATTGGTGCATTTAGACCATTTACATTAAGCGTGAATACTGGCAAGCCAGATTTTACCTCAGCCAATTTGCTGTGTTTCTTTTTCTGTTGTTTCTTGTTACTATGGTCCATCATTTCCCTTTGGTGTCTCTGTGTGAAGGACTTCCCTTAGAATTTCTTGCAGAGTTGTCTTATTTTCAAAAATTTCTTAAGTTCCTGCTGTTTTGCAAATGACCTAATTTCTCATTCATATATAATGACAGCTTTTCTGGGTACAGGATCTTTAGCTGGCAATTGTATTCTTTCACCTTTCTGTATATGCCATCCTGTTGTCTTCTTGCTCTCATGGTTTCTTCTGAAAAATCAGAACTTATTCTAATTGGTTCTCCTTTGTGTGTCACTCTTTGTTTTTCTCAGACTGCTTTTAGTAGTCTATCCTTATCTTTACTTTTGGAGAATTTGACTGTGATATATCTTGTGGTTTTTCTTTTAGGGTCTAGTATATTGGGATTTGCAGAGCTTCTTAAATATGGATTTCCCATTTTTTATGAAACCTGGGACATTTCCTTCTAATGTCTATGCCACAATTTTCTCAATATTTTCCTGGGCCCCCCTCAAGCTCTGGGATTCTCACCATGTGCATGCTATTTCTTTTGATGTCATCCCACATGACTCTAGTGTTTTCTTCATTTTCCTCTCTCTGTGTTCCATCACTTTTGTTCTGTTTTTTGTCCCTCTAGAATGTTAGAAAGTTCTGCCAATTCAATGTTGATACTCTGGATTACATTTACATGTCTTTTTGTTACTTCCTTTGCTCCTTTGGCCATACTCTCTGTTTTGCGATGATTTTTTTTAAGTTTTTATTCCTTTTTATCTACAGTTCAATTCTTTCCTTCATCTTTCCCATTTCTTCTATAGTCTTTCATGTTCCTCCATGTTGATATATTTCTTCTGGATCCCAGGCTCCGGAATATATGCTTTATTTGTGGCATCCATATTTATCATCATTTACACCTTCCTCCATAGCTGTTTATGGCACGCCACATCTATGCATTTCTTTTGGATCCTTTTGATGTCTCAATAATTTTGCTTTTTTTATGGTTTCCATTCTTTCTTCCATATTGTATAGCGTCCTCAGTAACAGTTCATATAATTTCATATCAACATATTTCTTCTGCCCCCCTGTCTCTGGGGTATACTTAGAATCTGTATTATTTTCTGAATTTTTAGGAGAAAACTTGGTTTTTTTCCCTCACAATGATTGATCCTGCCTGCTGCATCCTTGACATTATATGACATTTTTCTTGGTATGGTTTACTGCGTTTCAGTAGACAGATGAGAGGGATTACACTGATGTTATACATATATTTGTAAGACTATATTTCTATTTGTATATGTGTATATATTGTAAATATAATGTGGTTGCTATTGTGCGCTGTCAACTACGACTCATAACAACTTTATGAACAATAGCTCTGAACCCTGCCCTATCTTGAGGTAATCTCACTGACAAACTTGCCCCCATTGCCATAGTCACTATATCAGTCGATCTCATCCAGGGGATTCCTCTCCTGCACGGATCATCTATCCTTCCAAGCATGATGTTTTTCTCCAAGGACTAGTCTTTGCTGGAAACATTTCCAAAGTATGTGAGACTGAGTTTCAAAATCCTTGCCTCCAAGAGGTAAACTTGTTTCACCATCTCAAGGATAGACTTGTTTGTTCTCTTCGTATATTCAATATGCATCTCCAGGTCCACAACTCAAAGGCATAAATTCTTCCATCATCTTTAGTCATTGTCTATCTCTTAGATGATAACAAAAAAAGAGAAAAGGTCTTGATCATGCACACCTTGGTCTCTAGACTAGTATCATTGCTCTTTAGCACTCTTGAGAGGTCTTTCACAGCAGAGTTCTCTAAAACAAACTTGTCTTTTGATATTCTGATTGTTGATGCCAAGAGTGTTGATTGTGAATCTGAATAAGATGAAATTGTTAATAACCTCAATCTCTTCTACATCTATCATGATGCTACCAATTTACTCAGTGGCAAGGATCTTCATTTTCTAATGTTGAGATGCAATCGATTTTGAAGACTGTAGCCCTTGAAGACCTTCTGCTGCAAATACTTCAAGTCCTCCTCAGTTTCAGCAAGCAAGGTTGTTGTGTCATCTGCATATCACATTTTGTTGATGAGTTTTCCTTCAATCCTGATATCACATTCTCCTTAATAAAGTCCAGCCTCCCAAATGATCTTTTTCCGATAGAGTTTGAGGAGGTATGGAGACGGATACATCCTGGACTACTCTTGATTTTGAATTATGCCATGTTCCCTTTTTCTTTTTAGACAATAGCTTTCTGGTCAAAGTACAAGTTTCACATGGGAACTATCAAGTATTCTGGTATTCCCATTCTTTTCAGTGTTAGTCACAGTTCGTTGTGATGCATACAGTCAAATGTCTTTGTGAAGTCAATGAACTACAAATAGACATTATTCTCATACTTTTTGGTTTTCAGTGAAGATCCATCTGACATCAGTAATAATGCCTCTAATGCCACAGCCTCTTCTAAACCTGGTTTCTACGTTTGGCAGTTCTCTGTCGATGTACTTTTCTAGTTGGGGAGATTTTTTTTGGTTGGTTTGTTGTGTTGGGTGGTTTGGTTTTTTTTTTTTATAATTTTCAGCAAGAGTTTGCTTACATGTCATATTAGCAATATTACTCGAAAATTTCCACACTCTGTTGAATCACTTTTTTGGGGAATAGGAATAAATAGGGGTCTCTTTCAGTTAGATAGTTGGGTATCTGTCCTCCATATTTCTTGGCACAATCTGGTGAGCACATCCAGAGTTCCATCTATTTGTTGATATGTCATTAATTTCTGAATCCTTATTTTTTTTTTTTTTGCTGATTCCTTAAGATTAACTTGAACCTTCTCCTTCAAGTTGTTTCATGATATACTTCTGTGCCAGCCAGTTCTTTTTGGTACAATGACTCTCTGTACTCTTTCCATCTTCTTTTGATGCTTCCTGAATCACTCAATATTCTACCGATAGCATCCTTAAGTATTGCAACTCGAGGCTTGAATTTGTTCTTCATTTCCTTCAGCTTAAGAAATGCCAAGTGGGTTCATCCCTTTCAATTTTCTGATTCTACCTCTTTGCACATTTCACTATAATACTTTGCTTTGTCTTCCACAGCTGCTTTTTGAAATTTTCTGTTCAGTTCTTTAACTTCTTGATTTCTTCCCCCGACCCCTTTTTTATGGCTTCTTAGTGTTCTAATGCAATATTCAGAGTCTCTTATGACATCCTTATTGTTCTTTTATTCCTTCTCTTTGTAATGATCTATTGCATTCTTGATTCTGGGTTTTGTTCATTAATGTTCATACCTCAAATCTGATCTTGAGATAGTTTTTAAATCCAGGTGTTATAGACCCACAGTCATATTTTAGTTCTTGTCAATTTATTTTCATTTTCTTTAACTTCAATTTGAACTTGCACATGAGTAGTTGATAGTCTGTTCCAGTCAGCACCTGGCCTATTTTCACAGCTGATATTGAAATTCTCCAATGATTATTTCTGTAAAAATACCTTTTATATATAATTTTTTTAAAAAAGACAAACAGTGACTATATGTATATCGTATGTTGGAATACACTGGAATGAGGCTCAGTGTATTCCAACATGTGAGGTTGATATGTATAGTCACTGTTGGTATATATATATATAATTTACAATAAAGAAATAATTTGTTGTACAAAATTCTATCATTCTATCTCCAGCCTCATTTATATTACCAAGTCTCCAGCCTCATTTATATTACCAAGTCTCTATTTTCCAACTACTAATCCTCCTTTGTTCCCAGCTTGTGCATTCTAGTCACTAATTAGTAGTAATGAAACTTCACTGCCTATTTAACCAATTTTTGTCTGCAAAAGTTGGTACAAATCTCCTATTTCTCTTTCTTTGGCTCTAGTTGTTGGTACATATATTTGAATGATCATGGTATTGATAGGTCTCCCTTGTATCCTTATGGATATTATCCTGTCACTCATAACATTATATTTCAAGATGTATCTAGAAATAGCCTCTTTTCCTGTAGGACCATATGATTGTCTGATCCAAAATGGCTTGTGCCAATCCATCTCAATTGTATCTATGTATATAGTAGAGCCAATGTTTTACAATGTTTACAAAGTTATGTAAATGGATTAATCATCACCAAACACTCCGTGAGAATGAGCCTCAGGGAATGAAAAGATGAGCTGACACAACACAGCCCAAACTCCCAATGTTTGACATTCTACTTTGGTAAGTATACTCTTTGATGGACTCATTGTTAAGGAATTCCACTGACAACCCAAATGCAAGCATTGTGAATCCATCAGCTATCCTGCAGGAGAAAATGGACAATCTCCTCTCATGTGATTTATGGCCTCTGAAAACCTGCTTGTGGGTCACCTAAGCTGGTTCCAACAACAGCAGTGAGTTTGGCAAGTTCAACAGTAGGCCAAAATCTTGTAAATATCCACTGATGACCTGTAAAGATCCCAGGCAAGAGTCTGCTGAGGACCCTTGAGGACCACTCTCATGAGAGGTGTGCACTCATCACTACTGGGCCACCCCAAGCACAGGGAGGAATTCATCTCCAAGATGGCAATGAATAACCAGATGAAAGGATTGCCTTTAAAAGGGGGATCTGGATGAACACCTGAGTGATTCCTCAGCTCAGAAAATTGTAACACTCAGAATTTGCAACTCAATCAATAATACCATAAAGGTAGGGAATGAGCAACTAGCTACACAGACACTACAGAAACTGTCTCAGACATAACAAGAAGAATCACATACAATGTCAAGCAAGTAGCAACTTGGCTTAAACAAAATAAACAAACAAAAAACAAAACTCAAAAACAGCCTGCTCCTAAAAAAGCAAACTAAATCACAAGCCCAATGAATACTCCAGAGACAAGAATTCGGAAAAAAAAATTCCACTGATATTGAATTTCAAGAATTGCTACTCAAGAAATGTAAAAGAATAAAAGAAAGAACTGAATTAATCCATAAGTAAAGAGCTATAAGACTGTTTAAAAATCAACACAAGATATTGTCTTAAAAGACTTTAAGACCTTTGTTAGTACTTGTCAAAATCATTGCTGTTTAGTCAATATTAGAAAAGAGTAAAAAATGAAAATGCCAGAAGAATAAGGTTTATATTACAGACGTTTACAAGATGTAGAAGGGACAAAAGAACAGAATGAAAGAAATGAAACAGAGAGTCAATGAAATAGAAGATAAGATCTTCAATGAGAACCTCCTAGAAGAAAAAGTAATGATAAGGTGAACAAAATAAAAGAACATGTGGGACGAAATTATATATGTTGTTGTTATGTGCAATCAAGTTGCCCATGACTCACAGCAACTCTATAAACCCTGCTCTATTCTGTGCCAGTCTCACCTTCTCCAACACACCTACCCCAATTACCCCAGTCACTGAATCAATCCATCTCATCGTAGGTCTTCCTCTCCTGTGCTGTCCCTCCACCCTCCCAAGCATGACGCCCCTCTCCAAGAGCTGGTTCCTCCTTGCAACATGTCCAAAATATGTCAGATGAAACTTCATAACCCTTGCCTCCAAGGAGCAGCCTGGTTTCAACCTCTCTAAGAGGATTATATCATCCCTAGTCATTTTCCAGCTCTCTGATGCATAGCAAGTAATTCAAAGACCATGTCCTATACCAGGTGCACCTTAGTCTCCAGATTGACATCATTGCTCTTCGGTACTTTGGAGAAGTCTCTGACAGCAGACTCTCCCAGTGCAATTTGTCTTTTAATTTTCTGGTTGCTGGTACCAAAAGTGTTGATTGTAGAGCCAAACAAACAGAAGCTGTCAACAATCTCAATCTCTTCACCATCTATCATGATGCTGCCAATCAGTACAGTGGTGAGAATCTTTATTTTCTTGATGTTGAGCATCAATCTATATTGAAGGTAGTTGTCCTTGAGCTTCTGCAGCAAGTGCTTCAGGTCCTCCTCAGTTTCAGCAAACAAGGTTGTGTCATTTGCTTAATGCAGACTGATGATGAATCTACCTCCAATCCTGATGCCACACCTCTCCTCAAAGAGCCCAACCTCTGAGATAATTTGTTCCGCACATAGATTGAAAAAAAAATACACAGATAGGACACATCCTTGACACACACCCTTCCCAGTTTTGAACAATGCAGTGTTTTCTTGCTCTGTTCTGATGACTGCTTCCGGGTCCAAGTATAGAATTAACATAAGCACAATCAAATGTTCTAGGATGTATATAAAATCTCCAGAATTGAGGGGGAAAGGGAGTATTAAGAAAATTGTGGGAGAAGTACTAGAAGAAAACTTTCCATATATCATGAAAAATGAAAAAATATACACTAAAGAAGCTCAGTAAAACACAAAGAGATTAGATACTAAAAGGAAAACACCAAGATATATCATCATTAAATTATCCAAAATCAAAGATAAAGATATTTATATATGTACATATGATTGCATTTACAGAATTGAAGGGGAGGGGTGTGGAGAAGAGGAGCAGGAGTATTAAGAAAATTATGGAAGAAGTACTAAAAGAAAACTTTCCATATATCATGACAAATGAGAAAATATACTTTCAAAGAGTTTAGCAAAACACAGAGATTTGATACTAAAAGAAAAAAAAACCAAGTTATATTATTGTCAAATTCTCTAAAATCAAAGACAAGGATAGAATATTAAAAGCAGTTCTAGTACAACAAAGAGTCACCTACAAAGAGCAAAGAGGAATATGTTCTAACTTCCCAACAGAAATAATGACAGCGACAATGAAAGAGCATATACAAAAGCCTGAAAGAGTGCTCGCTTCGGCAGCACATATACTAAAATTGGAACGATACAGAGAAGATTAGCATGGCCCCTGCACAAGGATGACACGCAAATTCGTGAAGCGTTCCATATTTTCGACCCTGAAATGAACCAGTCTCTAACGAAGGCTGACTCCTAACTCCTTTCACCTACAAATTTCGTCTTTGGATACAAAGCTAAGTGGATAGTCCTTACCAAGGGACTGTTCCAAAAGAGGCAGGGAGAAGAAGAGAAAAGGGGAAAAGAAAAAAAAAAGCCTGAAAGAGAGTAATTTGCATAACAATGAAAGAGTTTTTCTTTTACTTTTCAAGGAGAAGAGTGAATTGGGGGGAGAGGGTCGTCAGGGAGAAAAGTGCAACAATGAATGACTGAAAACTCTAAGTCTCTGTAAACTTTCATTAAAATTAATAATTTAAAAAAAGGCTGAAAGTAAATAACTGCCAAACAAAGTCTTGTGTTCAGCAAAACTGCTCATTAGATATGAAGGAGAAATTAGGTCAGCCACATAAAAGCAAGAATTTGAGGAATTCTTGAAAACAAGCACAGACTCTATAAGAAATACTACAGTAAGTTATTCACACAGAGTGAATAGACGAAAAGTAACCAGTATCATCAACAACAAATAAAGTATTCAGCAAAATGGCAGCCATAAAATCTAGCCTGTAAGAATTACACTGTGAATGGCTTAAATATACCAGTTAAAAGAAAAGTAGTACCATATTGGATAAAATCCCCAAATCCCATAGATAAACTTCTCACAAAAACCACAGCTAGTGAACAAGGAGAAAGTGAAAATCAAATGGTGGGGGAATTTATTTTTTTTTTTCAAAATAAACGGCATCCATATAAAAGCAATAGTGGCAATACTAATCTCTGATAAAATAGATTTCACGCTGAAAGCCACCGTAACAGAAAATGAAGGACACTATGTAATGTTCAAAGGCACAATAGAACAAGAGGACATAACCTTAAATAATATCTATGTACCAAATGATGGACCTATAAAATGCATAAATCAAATGTTAACAAACTTAAAGAATTAGATAACTCTACTATAATACTATGGGATTTCAAGACATCATTCTCACTAGAAGGTAGGTCTACTAGAAGGAAACTCAACAAATATGCAGAACTAAATAATACAATTAGCCAATTCAATCTCATGCATACATTCAGAGCTTTCCACTGGAAAAAAAAATCCGAACTTACTTTCATACAACATAGCACATTCTCCAAAAATGACCATATATCCTAGGGCACAAAGCAAACCTCAATAAATTCAAAAGCATCATATAATTCAAAGTATATTCTATTCTTAGACAAGAATGCCATAGAACTAGATATTAACGGGAGGGTAAAAGATTAAAAAGGAAAAAAACAGGAAATCCACATTGAAACTAAATATCACATTGCTGAGTCATAGAAGAAATAAAACAAGATCTCAAAAAATGAATGAAAACACAAGGCATTAAAACATCTGGGCTACAGCAAAGGCAGTTCTTAGAAGTCAGTTCATAATAATAAGCAATCACATTTTTTTTTAAAAAGAAAGGTATAAAATAGTTTATCCCAGCATCTCCAACAACTTAAAAAATAACAAGGTAGCCCCAAGGTCTCTACAAGAAAGAAAAGGAAAAAGAGTTAATGGACTAGAAAACAGAAAAACAATTGAAACAATCAATAAGATCAGGGGCTGGTTCTTCAAAAAAGTCTAATAAAATAGACAGCCCTTTGCAAATGTTGTTGCAATTCTCTGACCAGCAGGAAAGTGCCAGATGATGAGTGAACTACACAAGACCTTAGTTAGTTAAGAAGTTAGGGGAGAGGAACTCATGGTTGAGTGTCTCCTTGACCTATAGTCCTCATAAATTTTGTTTGAAAAGTTTTACATTTGGAAAGGCATATTGACTAGAACCACAAAATAAGATGCTGTTTACTGTTTCTTATCTTATTTACTGACCCTCCGTGTTTACAAGACCACAACTATATCAGAAGGCATGGGCAGTGGGAGAATCAAAATTTTACACAAACACACAAACATATTCATAAGACAAAGTATCTTTTTGCCCTGATTACATTCAGGGCAGGACTGGCCATCTAGTTCTTGAAAACCCTATGAACCTCAATCCTAGAGGTATGAGGATAGTTACAAAGTGGTAGAATCCAGATTGGAAGTCAGTTGAAAGAAGGAAAAACAGTAACAAACAAAACTGGAACATGGAATGTACATAGCTTGAATGTTGGAAAACAGGAAATTGTTAAAAATGAAATGGAATGCATAAACCTCAACATACTAAGCTTTAGTGGGATAAGATGGACCAGCTTGGTTCACTTTGAATCAGATAATCATATGGTACATATAGTAAGTATGTTGCAAATGAAAACCAGAAGAATGGTGTTGCATTGATTTTCAAAAGGTCAATTTTAAGTTCTATCCTGAATACAATGTTGTGAGTAACAGGATAATATCCATATGGTTACAAGGAAGGTCTGTTAATACAACTATTATTCAAATATATGTGTCTACATCTGCACCCAAGAGGAAGAAATTGAGATTTTTTTAAACAAATCTGCAGTTCAAAAATTGACTGAACATGCAATCAAGATGTGTTAATGATAATTGGTCACTGGAATGCAAAAGTGGGAAACAATGAAGAAGGAATAGTTAGTTGAAAAAATGGGCTTCGTGAAATGAGGCTGGAAATAGAATAATTTTGTCTTTATAATAATTTATTCATTACAAATATCTTTTTGAAAAGATGAAAATGATGGCTTTACACATACATGGATCTCATCTGATGGTCTGCATAGGAATCACTACATTTGTGGATGAAATAATTGGAGAAACTCAATTAACAGCTGTCAAAACTAGACCATGGGACTGTGGGTCCAACCATTAATTACTCATATGAAAAGTTTAAATTGAGGGCAAAGAAAATGAAAATAACTCCACAGGAACCAAGATCTGATCTTGAATGGATTACACCTGAATTTCAAGATCATCTTAGGAACAGGTTTGAGACACTGAACACCAATAATCGAAGGCCAGATGAGCTGTGAGATGATATCAATATCATCCATTACAAAAACAAAGAAAGAAAAATTCAAAGTGGATGCTTGAAGAGACTGAAAATTGGAAGCAATTGGAGACTAGAGCATTGGGAAGCCAAAACAAAAGGAAAACATCATGAAGTGAAAGAGCTGAACAGAGATGTCAAAGGGCAGCTCAGGAAGACAAAGCAAAGTATTATAATGGAATATGCAGAGAGCTGGAAATGGAGAATAGAAAGGGAAAAACTAATTCTGCATTTCTCAAGCTGAGAGAACTGAAAAATAAAGTTAACCCTCAAGTCTCAATACTGAAAAACGTTATAGGCAATATATTGAATGACCTGAAAACAAAAAAAAAAGATGGAGGGAATATACAGAATCACTGTACCAGAAAGAATTGACTGACACTGAAAGTTTCAGGAAATACCATATAAACAGGAGCCAATAGTAATGAAGGAGGAAGTGGAAGCTGCATTGAATGCACTGGCAAAAAATAAGGCCCCAGGAATTGATGGGATACCAATTTACTTGTTTTAATTAACAAGATGCAGCCTTGGATGCACTACCTGCCAGTCTATGCCAGGAAATTTGGAAGACAGTTATCTGGCCATTGGATTGGAAGAGGTCCATATTTGTTCTTATTCCCAAAAAAGATGATCTAACTGAATATGGAAACTATCAGACAGTACTATTACTATCATATGCAAGCAAAATACTGCAGAAGAGCATTAAAAAAATGGCTAGGACAGTACATAGATAGGGAACTGCCAGAAGTTCAAGCAGGATTTAAAAGAGGCTGATTCAGATGGATCCTAGCTGAAAGTAAAGAATACCAGAACAATGTCTATTTGTGCTTTATTGACTACGCAAAGGCATTTGATTGTGATTTTGTGGATCCTAACAAGATGTGGCTGAAATTGAGAAGAATGGGAGTCCCAGAGCACTTCATTGTGCTCATGCAAAACCTATACCTGGACTGTTGTTTATACAAAAAGGAGAGAGACTAAAAACAATTGACTTGTGAAAAGAGACCAGGCAAGGATACCCATTATCACAACTTTTAGTTGATATTATATTGGAAGCCCACACTTGACCATTGGCAAGAGCAGACAGTAAGAATGATTCAAGTTTATAAAGAGAAGGTAACATTATATGCAGATGATATGACAGTGTACCTTGAAAACCCAAAAGAAGTCTGCAAAAGACCTGTTAGACATAGTTCATCAACAAAGTGAAAGGTTACAAAATCAAAATAACAAAACTCAGTTTCATTTTCCTACAGTAGCAAAGAGAACATAGAAAAGGGAGTAAGTAAAACAATACCAATTATAATAACCAACCACACAATGACATATCTAGGAATAAAACCTAACTAGAGACAAAAAAAAGACCTATATAAGGAAAATTACAACTACAACTATAAGAATTAATAAAAGTAGCCCATACTCATAGAGAGGAAGACTCAACACTGTGAAAATGACAATCCTATCAAAAGTAATCTACAGGTTTAACATAATCTCAATACAGATACTAATTCCACTCTTCACAGAGATGTTGCTGTGATGTACCACTTAATTAGAACCAACTCATAGCTGACCCATCTGCAGGTTTTCAGAGGCAGTAAATCACACAAGAAGAGATTGTGCATCTTTCTCCTGTGGAGAAACTTATGGGTTCAAACCAAGTGCCTTTAGGTTGGCAGTGCAAAGGAAATAGGCCCAGAATAAGCAAAGCTTTTCTGAAAATAATAACAAATTAGTAGGCATGACATTCCTGATCTCAAAACCTCCTACACAGCCATAGCAATCAAAACAACATGATATTAGTTCAGTGACAGATATCTAGAGCAATGGAATAGAATAGAAAACCCAGAAATCAACTCCTCTACCTAAGGTCAATTGATTTTTTTACAAGGAAATAAAGCCATTAAATAGGGAAATAACAACCTCCTCAACAAATGGTGCTGGCAAAATTGGATATTTACCTGCAGAAAACTGAAACAGAAACCACATATCACTCCAAACCCAAAAATTAAATCAAAGTGAAACAGTGACCTGGCATAAAAGGAGAAAAACCATAAATATCATCAGAGGAAAAAAGTAGGTCCTCCAAATAGAGCAAGGAAACACTGCATGGTTCAAAATCAGGAAAGGAGTTTGTCAGGGATATGTTTTGTCTTCATGCCTTTTCAATCATTTAGGAAGCTGGGCTTTCTGAGGAAGAATGTGACATCAGGATTGGAGGAAGACTCACCAACAACCTATGTTTATGCAGATAATACAACCTTGCTTGCTGAAACTGAGGAGAACCTGAAGAGCACTTGCTGCAAAAGGTCAAGGATGGTAGTCTTCAATATAGATGGAAGCTCAACGTCAAGAAGACAGATTCTCACCACTGGGCTGACTGCAGCAACATGATAGATGGTTTTGAGGTTGTTAACAGTTACAGCTTGCTTGGTTCCACAGTCAACACTCTTGGCACCAGTCAGGAAGTCAAAAGATGAATTGCATTAGGTAAATCTGCTCTCAGGGACCTCTCCAGAGTACTGACGAACAATGATGTCAGTCTAGAGACTCAAGTGTGCCTAATTCAGGCCATGATTTCACAACTGCTTGCTATGCATCAGGGAGCTGGGCAATGATCAAGGATGACAGAAGAAGAATTGATGCCTTTGAGTGGTGATGCTGGAGAAGAATCTTGAACATACTATGGGCCACCAAAAAAACAAATACGTCTTTCTTAGAGAGGGTGAAATCAAGTTTTTCTTTGGAGGCTATGAATTTGAAGCTCCATCTCACATACTTTGGGCTTGTGACCAGGAGAGACTGGTCCTTGGAGAAGGACATTATGCTCAGGATAGAGGAACAGCACACTGGAGAAAGAACTTGGATGAGATGGATTGACACAGTACCCGGGGGGTTGGTGTGTCAGAGTTAGTGGAAATGGCTCAGCACAGGGAAGAATTCATAGCTGCTGTACGCAGGATCACAATAAGTCACAGATGACTTGACTGCACATAACAAATACAACAACAAAGTTTATGATATAAATAGGCTAACAAAGCTAGCAAAAAACGCATAACCAGGAGAGGGAAAAATCTACAAATGGGAATTTATAAAAATCAAATCCCTGTGTGTATTGACAAACTTTTCCAGTAGGGTTAAAAGAAAGCCTACAGTCTGGAGAGGAAAAATATTTAACAATGTTATTTCAGGCAAAGGACTCACAATTAAAACTTACAGAATACCATAATGCCTCTTCAAGAAAAAATATTTATTACTCAATTTCAAAATGGACATAAAAATATTCTTAAGCAAAGAGGATATTTGGATGGCCAAAAACATATGAAGAAATGTTTAAAAACGCTAGCAATCAGAGAGGTGTAAATCAATACAAGGGAGTAACAGATGTTGGCCAGGATGGGACGAGACTACAATTCTCATACACTGCTGGTGGAATTGTAAAATAGTACACCCACTATGGAAGACATCTGGTGTTTCCTCAAAAATGTGAATAAAGGCATTCCATGTGACCCAGCTATTCCACTATTAAGAATATACCTCAAGCAAATCAGAGCTGGGACATGAACAGATATATATGATCACCTATGCTCATTGCAGCATAATTCACTCTAGCAAAAAAAAAATTTAAAAAGCCCAAATTCCCGTCAACAAAAGGACAAATTGTTATATATTCATATAATGAATGATAATGGAACTCTAAAGAAAAAGGAATTTGTAAAATACTATAAAACATAGGCTAGTTTAGGGGACAATATGCTGAATGAAATAACTCAGTCACAAATAGACAAATATTGCATAAGACCACTATTATGATAATAGAAGGTAACTGGGAGGATGGGGTGAGGGTCTGGGGAGAGAAGAAAGAGAGTGCACAGCATAAAGGTTTTGGGCAAGGGATAATCAACAAAGGAAGAATCTACACAAGAACAATAAAGCTATCACAATGAGCAAATAAGAAAAGTGTATGTATCAAAAGGGGTAGGTGGAAAGGTAGGGAGAGGGCAAAAGAAGGGGAGAGGGAATCATTAAGAAAGCAGAGATTAGTGGATCATTTGGGAGGCAGAAGGAATAGGCAAGGTGCAACGGGGACTTGATGAGTTATTGTTTGTTATTACGTGCTGTTGAGTTGCTTGTGGCCCATAGTGACCCTATGCACACTAACTCTAAACTCTATCCTATCCAGAGCCAATCTCACTGTGACAGAAATGAGACTTCTATCCCCGTTACACCAGTTACTGCTGTCAATCCATATCCTCCAGGGTTTTCCTCTTTTGCACTGTCCTTACCCTTCCAAGCATGATGTCCTTCTCCAAGGACTAGTGCTTCCCAGCAACATACCTGAAGTAAGTAAAAAATCTTTGCCTCCAAAAAGCAACATAGTTTCATTCTCTCTAGGACAAACCTGTTAGTTCTCTTCGCAGTCCATGATATGTTTGATACTCTTCTCCAGCACTACAACTCAAAGGAATAAATTCTTCTTCTATTATACGTAGTTATTCATTGTCCAGCTCCCTGACGTATGGCAGGAAATTGTGAAGACTATCTCCTGGATTAGGCACACCTTAGTCTCTAGACTGACATCATTACTTTTTAGCACTCTAGATAGGTCCCTGATAGTAGATTTTCCTAATTCAATTCATTTTTTTTTATTTCTTTACTGCAGGTGCCAGGAATATTGATTATGAAGCCAAGCAAGCTGAAATTTTTAACAATCTTAAACTCTTCTCCATTTGTCGTGGTACTGTCAATTGGCCCAGTAGTGATGTTTTTTTTTTCTTGATGTTGAGTTTTAATCCATATTGAAGTCTGCAGTCCTTGACCTTTTACAGCAAATGTTTCAGGTAATCTTCAGTTTGAGCAAGCAAGTTTGTGTCATCTACATAATGCAGGTTGTTGTTGAGCCTTTCTCCAATCCTGATGCCACATTCCTCTTCATAATGTCCACCCTTTGGAATGATCAGTTCTGCCTATAGACTAAAAAGGTATGGAGACAGGATACATTCCTAATTTTGAAGTGAAACAAAGAAAAGTGAGGTCAAATAAGCTAACTCTTCATTTACTACTGAGCACTTACCCACTGTGCACTCCAGGCACCAAAAGGAGTTAAAATCCTCAATAGGTAAATGTTTTAACACTTGATAAAGGTTGATAGTTTGAATCTACTCAGAGGCGTCTTATAAGTAAGACCTAGTAGTCTACTTCCAGAAGATGACAGCCATTGAAAATCCTAAGGAATGCAGTTAAACTTTCTAACATGTGGGAGTCTCCGAGTTGGTCCAATTCCACAACAACAGATTTGATAGGGTTGTTTGGGTTTGTTTGTTTTTTTAGACACACTTTCTGAGTGCTCAGGCTGTTCGTTCATAGGGTCGCTATGAGTCGTCTAAGACTCGACGGCATTAAACAACAATAACAATGACGACGACCAAGAGAGAGCTACGTTGGCCTAGTGGAAGGAAGCTGTGCAACCAAGCTGGAGGTGGGTGATTGTCATCTGTGGCCCTCAGCCAGGTTCAAATTTTTTTCCTGTCAAACATTCTTCTAGGTGGTATAGCACTGGTCTGTGCGTTGCTGTACAGAGGAACTCATGGTTGCTGTGATGCTGAAGCCTGTGACAGTGATGTGCCAATCGTGGTAATGGGCACCCATGGTGGACAGTGTTGGCTGGAGCTTCCCGACTGAATCAAGCCTGGAAGCAGGAGTGGCATCCACTTCCAAAATGGCTTGCCTCCGGAAACTCTATGTACGAACAGTGCTCAGACTGTTCGTTCATAGGGTCACTATGAGTAGTCTACGACTCGACGGCATTAAACAACAACAACAACACTTTCTGACACACAAGAGCCCATTGCAGCAGTCACTGTGTCAATCCATCTGGTTCTGGGTCTTCCTCTCCTTTGCTGTCCCTCCACCCTTCGCAGCATGATGTCCCTCTCTCCAAGGAATAGCCCTTCCTAGCAATATGTCCAAAATATGTGAGATGAAGCCACATTATTCTTGCCTCCAAAGAGCACTCTGGCTGCACCCTTTCAAAGACGTGATGTTAGTTCTCTTGGCCATCCATGGGATGTTCAGTGTTGTTCTCCAACCCTCAAAGGAATCGATTCTTTTCCTGTCTTCCTTATTCACTGTCCAGCTCTCAGATACATAGCAAGTAATCAGAAAGACTATGGCCTAAATCAGATGAACCTTAGTCCTCAAACTGACATCATTACTCCTCAATAATTTGGAAAGGTTTCTAACTGCAGATTTTCCCAGTCCAGTGTGTCTCCTTATTTCCTGACTGCTGGTGCCTTGGGTGTTAATTGTGGATCCAAGCAAGATGAAGCTGTTAACAGTTTCAATCTCCTCACCATCAATCATGACACTGCCTATGAGTCCAGTGCTAAGAATCTTTGTTTTCTTGACATTGAGATGCAATCCATACTGAAGGTTGCATTCCTTGATCTCCTGCAACAAGAGCTTCTAGTTCTCTTTACTTTCAGCAAGCAAGGTTGTGTTATCTGCAAAACACAGGTTATTGATGAGTATCCCTCCAATCCTGATGTCACACGCTCATAGAGTCCAGCTTCTTGGATAATTCACTCATCATACAGATTACATAGTTATGGAGAGAGAATACAACCCTGATGCACTGCCTTCTCAGTTTTGAACTATGTAGTGTTCTCCTTGTCTGTTCACACAACAGCCTCATGGTCCAGGCATAGGTTCTGCATGAGCACAATTAAGTGCTCTGAGATTCCCATTCTTCTCAATGTCAGCAACAACTTGTTATGATCCACACAAATTCTTTGCATAGTCAATAAAGCACAAATAGATATTTTTCTCAAATTCTTTACTTTCAGATAGGATCCATCTGGCATCAGCAATGATATCCTTGGTGCCACAGCCACTTCTAAATCCTTCTTTAACTTCTAACCATTCCCTACTGTTTTAGTCATTTTTTAATGATGTTCAGCAGTATTTTGCTTGCATGTGGTATTAATGACAATATTTTATCGTTTTCATATTGTTAGATAAAGGTAAAAAAAAGTTTAACAAAGAGAGTTCGAAAGCAATATAAATGATATTTTACCTATGTGCATATCATAATTAAGATGGTGGGTACATCAAAGTTATATTATTTTAGTGATTCAAAGTTTATTTCAAGTATTTAATCTTGTGATTAGCTATTGTGAAAGGTATTGTTTCTCTTAGTTCTGGCTCTGTATTCTTTTTGTCACGGTAGAGAAAGCCAACT
>NW_006399840.1:10245122-10251668 GCF_000299155.1 Elephantulus edwardii | reverse complement strand
CAACAATGAATGAGTGGAAGCCCAAAATCTCTGTAAATGTTTATGAAAATTAATAAAATATAATTATAGAAAAAAACACACAAAGTTTATTTCACTAAGATATTAGAACTGAGAGGTAAACATATGCATGATGTTGTTGTTATATGACATTAAGTCAGAACCGACTCATAGGTGATATTCCAGGAGATTTTCAGAGGCAGTAAATGACAGGAGCAGCCAGCCAAACCTCCCACAGATCAGCTGGTGGAATTCAACCACATCCCTTAAATACATGCATACAGATTTTAATTATAAAGTGAATGAAAATAAAGCTGAATAAATTTAACAGGAAAAGGGTTCAAAATTCAATTCATTAGGGGAACTAATAAACTAAGAAAATTCTTTTCATTTTAATTTCTTAAAAATGTAACGTTTTTTAAAAAAATGTAACTTTTTTCTAAGCTAAAAAAGATGATATTCGTTCAGCAAGATTTTTCTTTCAATACAATAATAGCTATTAAAACTTGCAAGTTAGTTCATTTATCAAAGGGAATAAATACTATAGCCATGTCAGGTATTAATAAAAGTAGTATGCTAATTGTTTTGCATTTGTCTAAATTTTTTTCTTTTTTAATTAAGTTTTAGTTTAGGTTAGCTTCTACTTATTTGATGTGTGTTAATTAAAAGTTGGCAAAGAGAGAGGAACAGAAAAAGGATTAATTTGGGGACACGTCTAGACATCTCTTTGAACCACTTTAGTTTGTCTTCTCAAAGAGTACCAACAAAGAGCAACAATTTTATCAGTTTCATTATAATACTTTGATTTATCTTCCTGAGCTGCCCTTTGAAATCTTTGTTCATCTCCTTCTTGATTTCTTCTCTTTGCTTTGGCTTCTTGGCGCTCTTGTACAATACTCAATTTCTTCTGACATTAATCATAGTGCTTGCTTCCTCCTCCTTCTTTGTAATGACCTTTTGCATTCTTTAAGGATGATATTCTTGCCATCCTCCCACAGCTCAGACCCACTTCAAGCAATTGAGAAGACCATGGCCTGGATCAGATGCACCTTAGTCTCCAGACTGATATCAGAGCTCTTTTGCACTCTAGAGTGGACCCTGACAGCAGACTTGTCTAAAGCAATTCATCTTTTTCTTTCCTGACTGCTAGTGTCGCCAAGCAAGATGAAATTGTTAACAACCTCAGTCTTTTCTCTATTTACCATGGTGGTGCCAATTGTTTCAGTGGTGAGAATCTTTGTTTACCTGATGTTGAGATTAAATTCATACTGAAGATTGCAGTACATCACAAAAACTTCAAGTCCTCCATGGCTCAGTCTACCAGTTGCTCTATGGGAGAAAGATGAGCAATTGCTCCTGTGTGATTTATTACTTTTTTTAAATACTGGTTTACTTATGAAATTAAAATACATTGTTTTTTCACACCAGATCTTTTAAAAGCCTCTGGAGGTGTCAATTGTGAGTCAGTTCTGGCACAAAGGTACATAACAACAATAATATAACCCATGAAGTACAGATATGTTAGCCTTCTTGGAAGATGGGCTGCCAACCCAGAAGCATACAGTTTGAATCTACCAACAGCCTCTCCAGAAAAAGTTGGTCAGTCTCCTTCAGTGCAATTTCCAGCATCTAAAAACCTATTGGAGAGATAGCTTTGAGTTAATTCTCACTTGATGGAAGTGAGTTTGAGTTTTTATGTAGATGTAGGGGTGTGGTGTGGTGTGGTATGAGTGTGGCACTGCTAACAGAAAAGTCGGTAGTTGGCGTTCACCAGTCCCTCTGCAGGTGAAAGATGAGCAGTCTCCTCTCGTTAAGATTTACAGACTTGAAAATCAATCAACGGCCCCACCACAAATTGGAACAACTCCATAGTGGTGGATTGAGTCTGGATTGGGTTATCGTAATGTTATGTAATATATATGTTTTAAAGTAACAATTCAAAATAATTGTGTTTGAAATAATTTTATCTCACTCAAAAAATACATGATAAAAAGTCTTAAACTATTAATTAGAGTTTATGGACTTTTTACTACTCATGAAAGGACCAACATTTAAAACTATTCTCTTAATTATGACCTCAAGATCATTTCCATGAAATCCGTACTTTGACTAAGTACTACTGCTTCTCTTTTAGCTTTAATTTGAATATATACAAGCCATTAAATGGTATGAGTCACAATAAAATATGCATAATTATGTAATACACCATTTCTATGTTTCGTATATATCCTTTTTTTATTAGCCATATTAAAACAAAAACAAGACAGTATTTTAACTTACCAGGTAAATGTAAGTAATGTATGTAATTCTACACAGTAACTTGCATTTCCAAACATTAATCTTTTATAATTTGGATCTTGAGTTTACATTTGTTTCTATGATCTCCATAATTATCCTTAAAACTATTGCAACATTTTAGTAGCAGGAACTTTTAATGAACACAACAATAGGCCTTTGCGTTGATCTACCAGTAGGTGGAGCAGACAACATAATTTATTACTCAAGAACAAGGACAAAGCAATGAAAGTCAGTTTATTTGGAATAAAATAAATCTGCAAATGAGATTTTCTTCAAAGGAAATATGTCCTATATGCGTTAGATTTAGTTTGACTGGTTACTGAATCAAAATAAATAACTTTATTAAACAATCAATCTTTGCAGAAAGATAAATTAAATTTACTAATGGAAGCAATGCTTGCATTTGACTTTATTCAAATCAACTAAAATTAGCTCTCTTTTCACAAAACTTTTACAGGGACAAAGAATTTTTGATGTGTTCATTTAATAAGGGCACTCACTAAACCCAATCCTGTTTTACAAGTGATGAGGTGCATAACAAATAGTCTTTTCTGGGAAAAATAATTGACTAATCCTATTATATCTGTAGCAGCAAATTAACCTTATTACTACTAGTAAATAGTGATTGATTATTTATGCAAATAAGTGACCATGTTCAGCTTTCTGATTGGAAAAAAAATATACAAAAAGTACTTTAATATGACTTGAACTTTTTAATTAATAAAACCCTGAGGGGTCTATTAATTCACTCATTGCAATATTAGTTATTTACTTGTGTAACATCTATTAGGGCTATTATATTTTCTTGAATAAAGTTGAGATAATTAATATTAGTAAAAATAATAATCACTTTTATAACTTTTAAGATATATTTTGGACTTGTACTAAAAATAGGCTTAAAATTTACTTTTAAAGTGTGCCATTAGTATATGATAGTGGCATTCACTGGACTTCCTTGTATGTGTATGGATATTAGCCCATCACTCACAACATTGTATTTAAAGATGGATTTAGAAATGACTTTTTAAACTATGAAAACAACCTCATTTTTCCTCACCTTTTTGTCTCCAGCATAGAAGAACATATGATTGTCTGATTCAAAATGTCTCATGCCAGTCCATCTCATTTCGCCAATATTAAGTATGTCAATATTTATGAATTCCACTTTTTTAACAATCTCCAATTTTCCTACATTCATGCTTCTCACATTCCACATTCCAGTCACTAGTGTCTGATTACAGCTGTTCCTCCTCCTTTGTGTTTCCATATTTACGGGCTCAGCCTCAGTTGCCATATCTGTTAGTTTATTCTAAGTGTGCTCTATTGTACATAGGGTTTTTGAAGGCCTGTTATTTCAGAAGTGGATGGCCACTCCTTCTTCTTAGTCTGTCTTAATCTGAATACTCAGATATAGAACAGTATCTAACAGACAAACATTTTACAGAAAAGAGCAGATAAAAGAGCTGTTTAAAAGCGATGTATGATTAGGTATTATTATCATGACAGTTCAGAATGAAGGCTGCATAGTGGAGTGGACTTGGGGTGAGGAATTGTATAACAATGAAAGAATTTTACTTTTCAAAGAGAAGAGTGAATTGGGTGGGGAGGGATGAGGAGGGAGAAAAATGCAACAATGAACAAATGGAAATCCAATGTCTCTGTAAACATTTAGTAAAATTTAAAAAATATATTTCTCAATTATAGAAGCAGCTAGTCAATTCTGTGTTGCTTCTTGCACTTGGCATGTGTGTCTAGACCCATTCCTTTCCCTGCTCCACCAGATCCCCTTCAACTCCTGCCTACCCCATTCGACACCTCCCTCCTCCCATCCAGCCCTTGATATGATGGCTTAGGTGTCAAGCCTTCTGTGATTTCAGACACCTCATGCCTCTCACTGCTGTGGCCAATCTCTTTTGAAGTTAGGAGTTTCTAAATCCAAATTCCAGTTACAAGGGAAGGGTTTCTGTCACAGGCGATTCTGACTGCAGCTGTCAATATGGATTGAAGCTCAATATCAAGAAAACAAAGATTCTCACCACTGGGCTGATTGGCAACATCGTAATAGATGGTGAAGAAACTGAGATTGTTAACAACTTTCATTTGCTTGGCTCCACAATCAAAACTCTTGGTGCCAGCATCCAGAAAATCAAAAGATTAATTGTATTGGGAAAGTCTGCAGAGACCCCTCCAAAATACTAAATAACGATGATGTCAGTGTGGAGACTAAAGTGCACCTTATCCAGGACATGGTTTTCACACTTACATGCTATGCATCAGAAAGCTGGACAATGAGTAGGGATGATAAAAGGAGAATGGTGCCTTTGAGCTGTGGTGCTGGAAAAGAGTACTGAATGTACCATGGACTGTTAGGAGAACAAATGGATTCCTCCTAGAGAGGGGGAAATCAAACTACACCTTGGAGGCAAGGACTTTGAAGCTCTGTCTGACATACTTTGGGCATGTTACAAGGAATGACCAGTCCTTGGAGAAGGCATCATGCTTGAGAAGGTGGAGGGAGAGTGAAAGGGAGGAAGGCCCTCGATGAGATGGACTGACTCAGTGACTGAGGTAATGGAGGTAGGTGTGTCAGAGACAATAAGGTTGGCTCAGGATAGAATGAGGTTTAGAGCTGTTGTCCATAGAGTCGTTATGAGTCACAGGCAATTTGACAGCACATAACAACAACAACAACAACATTAGTATAAGGAGATATCAATGGATCAGGATCGTCATTGTAAAATTATTGATTAAAAAAAAACCCAAAAAACAAACCAAAAACACCCAACAACAACCAAACTCAAACTCACTGCCATCCATTTGGAATCACCTCATAGGTGAACCTCCAGTGGGTTTTCAAAAGGTTTCAAATCTCATGGGAAGTGATTACTCATTTTTCTCCCTTCGAGCCACTGGTGGATTTGAACCATCAGAAAGGCATGGTCTTTGGTATAGTAGCACAACTCCTTATGGACTACTACAATAGATCTCCCTATTAATATAGTAAATAAAATTATTTCATCTCTTAGCTCTGGTGGCCTTGTGGTAAGAAGGAAGCTGTGGTAGCCTTGTGGTAAGAAACTGTGCTGCTATCCCAAAGGCACATGGTTCGAATCCCAACTTCTGCTCAGCTGGGAAGGATGGGTAATCTCCTCCCATGTGATTAACTGCCTCTGGAAACCAGCCAGAGTGTCAGCAATGAGTCAGTTCCAGCTTGACAGTGCACAAAAACATGAGCTATCTTTGAATATATAAAATAGTTTAATTTATAAAATTCTTCACTTCTTTTGCAGTATTATTAATTTAAAGTAACTTTTTGTTTCCATTCAAACTATGAAAATTTTACATTAAACTATTAAGTTTAATATATTTTCAAATTGTATTGATAGAATTTATAAATTATTTAAATGTGTAATAAAAATAATATTTCTAATGGAAATTACTGTTAAAATTAATTAAGCAGGTAAATAAAATGTTTTCTATTCTAACATTTCTTACAACATTTATTTATGTTTAGACATTTATACAGTACATTTACAAATATTTGCAGGAATTGAAAGTCAAATTGTTAGAATCTTTTAAAATGATACATAATCTTAAGTAACTTGTATCTGTCTCCTGATTTGTAAATTAAGACATATTTAACATAATACAAAATCTAATTTCTTAATGCAAACAATGAAATTAATTTGTAAACTAACTCATAAATATTTAAAAATCCACAATTTAATTTCTTCTCAAGATCTACACTATCAAGGACAATAACCAGACAGAAGTATATCCCTTTCCTTCTCTGAGTTTTACAAATTAAGGAAAGTTCTGGGTTGTTTGGGGAATTTTTTTGAAGAAAACAAAATAGGATATGGCAGCAAAATCACAAATGGTTGTTAATTTCAAGTGAGACAGCATACTGAGCTGTCATGAAAATAACACTGGCAATACTTTGTATCAAACCCATCCTCCCCCACTCCCAAAGGTATTTTTATAAGCGCACTAAATTTTTAAAAATTATCATAGTGTGCTTACAGAAAAACCTTGGGCTGGGGGAGAGTGCCTTTGGTAAAAATGTGCAAGTATCTCAAGTGAAAATATAGATATATATACTACTTAATATGAAGGCAGCACGGGATGACAAAGCAAAATATTACAATGGAATGTGCAAAAAGTTGGAGTCAGAAAATCAAAAGGGCCGAACTCGCTCAGCATATCTTAAGCTCAAGGAACTGAAGAACAAATTCAAACCTCGAGTTGCTA
>NW_006399840.1:10230015-10243671 GCF_000299155.1 Elephantulus edwardii | reverse complement strand
GGACATCATGCTTGGGAGGGTGGAGGGACAGCGCAGGAGAGGAAGGCCCTGTATGAGGTGGATTGATTCAGTGACTGGGATAATTGGGATGGGAGTGTCAGAGATGGTGCGATTGGCACAGGACAGAGCGGAGTTTAGGGCTTTTGTACATAGGGTCGCTATGAGTTGCAAGCGACTCGAAGGCACATAACAACAAACAACAACAAATGTGAAGGTAGCTCTAGACCTCTACACGAATGACGTTTGACATTTGACTGAAATTAGACTGAATACTTCTTGTCACTAAGGGTCCCCGTCTTGTACATGTTTATATCCCAAGTCATCATAATTATACTAGGTGGATTTCCAACCCATAGCAACCCTGCATGGGTTTCTGAGGTCGTAAGTCATTAATGGAAGAGACATCCACCCATCTTTTCCCCTTAGAACAACTGCTAGATTGGAACGGCTAGCCCTTCCGTTACCAGCTCTGTATATTAAGCACCACACCGCCAGGTACCCTTGATAGATGGTTGTTATTGTTGCTATGTGCCCTTGAGTCAAGCATGACTTACATTTTAGCCCTCTGAACAACAGATCCAGACAACATCTTCATAATTTCTCACATATGTAAGCCCTTTGCAGCAGTCCCTGTGTCAATCATTGAAGGTAAAGCTTTTTTGTCTAAACTTTCCCCTTTCCTAGCAAAATAACATTTTCAAAGAAATATGCTCTCCTAGAAATATGCTCAAAGTATGTGAGATATAGTTTCCCCATCCTTGTCACTAAAAAAGTACTCTGGGTGCACCAAGTTATATTTGTTTACTCTTTCAGCAGTCTGCAATCAAGATTCATCAGTATCAGATAAGTCATCACAAGACAGGGGCCAGAAATGTCCCAACCTCAACAAGAAAAAGGTAAACAACCCAATCACAAAATGGACAGAGGATATGAAGAGACACTTCACCAAGAGGATGTTCAGATGGGAAACAAACACATGAATGTTCAAAACTCCTACCTATCGGAAAGATGCAAAGATAAACAACTATGAGATACTGCAGCAATAATAGCAAAGTTCAACAGGGCAGCAAACAACAAATGCTGGTGAGGTAGTGAAAAAATCGGGACCCTTATTCACTGCTGGTGGGAATGTAAAATAGAACAGCCACTATGGAAGGTGGTCTAGTGTTTTCTCAATAGGTTGGAAATAATAATACCATTTGGCCCAATAATTCCACTACTGAGAATATATCCTAAAGAAATCAGATCCACAATTCAATGCATACCCATATTTATTGCTGTGTTATTCACAATAGCTAAGAGATGGAAGCAACCCAAGTGTCCATCAACAAAAAAATGGATAGAAAAAATATGGTATTTCACACAATGGAATGTAATGCTGCACTGGAGAAATAATGAACTCATAAAGTACTGCACAACATGAGGGAGCCTGAATGACATTGTGCTGAATGAAATATCTCAGTCACAAAAGAACCAATTCTGCAAAACACTGCTGTTACAATATAGAACAGGGGAAGGAAGGCGAGAAGAGTGAATAGATAATGAATATTGCATTAGATCAAATAGGAATATATGATTAGACATTATATGTATGAAAACAGGGTGCATTGCAGGGAAGGGTGGGGAGGGGTAAGTAAATGAGAAAGAAAATGTGCAACAATGAAAAAAATAAATAAAACATTTTCAATGTTAAAAAAAAGGCCCCTACAAACAGATTCATCCTAGGGAGGGTTAAACCAGGCTACTCCTTGGAGGCAAAGATTCTGGGGCTTCGTCTGACATACTTTGGACATGTTGTAAGGAGAGACAGGTCTTTGGAGAGGGACATCATGATGGGTAGCATAGAGGGACAGCGCGGGAGGGGAAGACCCTCTATGAGGTGGATTGATTCAGTGATTGGGGTATTCGGGATAGATGTGTCAGAGGCCTCTGTACTTGCTGAAAATTTTGGCTGCTCTAGACTGTTGCCTTCAAGTTGATCCAACTGTTTGAATTTTTCTTGCCCTGCTAGACAGAGTAAGGTTCTATGCCCTCGTGCTCTGACAAAAGAAGTTTGCATGTGGAACTCTTTGATCTTTTCCTTTTGCTTACATGAGATAGCTAAATCCTAAACAGCTGTGAGATTCTCAGTACTTCTGGATTGCCAAGCCTGAAGAAACAGTATCTGTAGGTTCGAGCTTGAGAGACATTGGAGGAATGGTATATTGTTAGAGATGGAGTAGTTTGGTAGATTAAACAGATATTGTTGTTGTTGTTATGTGCCGTTGAGTCGCTTGCGACTCATAGCGACCCTATGTACAACAGCCCTATACTCTGCTCTGTCCTGTGCCAATCGTACGGTCGCTGACACTCCCATCCCAATTATCCCAGTCACTGAATCAATCCACCTCATAGAGGGCCTTCCTCTCCTGTGCTGTCCCTCCAACCTCCCAAGCATGATGTCCTTCTCCAAGGACCGGTCTCTCCTCACAACATGTCCAAAGTATGTTAGACGGAGCCTCAGAATCCTTGCCTCCAAGGAGCCACCCGGTTTATAATTTTATCAAAAAGAATTGGTCAACAATGAAGAAAGACGTTCAAGCTGCACTGAAGGTATTGACAAAAAAGAAGGCCACAGTTGATGGGATACCAACTGACATGTTTCAACTAGCAAATGCTCCTGGACATACACACCAATCTAAAACAAGACATTTGAGTGGATTACATATTTAAAAGTTATCTACAAAGTTCAACTCTGACACAGGTCTGTCTTCATTTTAAACCATGCAGTATTCCTTTGCTATCTTTGGACAATGGCTTACTGGTCTAGGTGTTAGTTTCTTATGAGCAAGACTCAATGTTCTGAGGTAGCCATTCTTCTCAATGTGAATCATAGTTTGTTATGACCCACACAGTCAAATGTATTTTCATAGTTAATTAAAAATAGATGTTCTTCTGGTATTCTTTACTTTCAATTAAGATCCTTCTGATACTTGCAATCATATCCCTGGTGCTATGGCCTCTTCTAAATCCAGCTTGGACTTCTGACCATTCTTTGTAGATGTACAATTCTAGTCATTTTTGGATTATTTTTGGCAAGATTTTGTTTACATGTGATGTTAATGTTATTGTTCAATAATTTCTACATTCTGTTTGATAACTTTTCTTTGGAATGGGAAGAAATATTAAACTTCTCCAGTCAGTTGGTCAGGTGTCTATTTTCCAAATTTCTTGGCACAAATTTGTTCCTGGGTCTTTTAAGATTTTACACATAACATCTCTAAGTATTGAAATACCAGGCTTGAATTTGGTTTTCTGCTCTCTCAGTTTGAGAAATACTGAATGAGCTCTTTAATTTTTTCCTATGAATTCAGTTCTTGCATATTCCATTATAATATTTTGCTTTGTCTTCCCGAGCTATTCTTTGACATTTTCTGTTCCTCTCTTTCACGCCTTCATCTCTTCTCTTTGTTTTGGCTTCCTGATGCTGTGGTACAATTTTTAGTATCTTCTGACATATATTTCATTCTTTAACATAATTAATTTGTTGTTCTGTACCATACAGTTGGAAATGACCCATAGCTCACCCTCCAGCAGGTGTCCAGAAGCAGTTAATCACGAGAAGATATTGCCCATCTCCCATGAAATTGTTGTTGGCCTTGAAACATGCATCTTTGGGATTGCAGTGCAGCTTCTTACCTCTAAGGCTACTATAGATTCAGTTTTAAAAATTAAATTTTCTCTTATAAGTGTGGAAAATAGTGGTTTAAAGTAAATAAAGTCAATTGCACAGAATATAGGAAAAAATACTTGAATTTTTTTGTAGTATACTATCAGTACAATAAGTACCCTCATCAAAATTAACAGATGAGCATATGCTAGTGTGTAACGTCCCCACACAAAACCAAAACAAGTCAAAGAAGGAGAACATGATCATGATAGCCATGGTGACAAAAGACTCCATAGTTTCAAAGAGGTTCTTCTCTTTTCTTCTCCAGAACCAAATGAAAACCCTTGATATCTAAGAGAAATGATTTCTACATGTAATTTTTCCCTATAACCCCCTTAGGCCAATAAAAGTCATATGTAAAAACAGAAATGACACTTCACAGATTTTACACTAGATATCATTAATTACTAAACTCAGTCTCATTGTTGTGGAGTTGGAACCTACAGTGAGATTTTGAGGGTATAAATCTGACCGAAGAGGTTATCTATCTTTCTTCTGCAGAGCCTGAACACTTCTAACAGCATGGCTGACAGACATTACTACAGAACTAATCTATATTTGACAAGTTAAGTTCAAATAATATCATTGTCATCATTTTCAGGATGTCCTCGAAGGCACCAGTACTAATTTAATGAATTTTACACAAATTTTCATACTACCCTTTCAAGATGAGTTTTATTTTACTAAATCATTCCCCCTGAGTACTGCATAGTATTCTATTATGTGAATGTACCACAATTTCTAAATCCATTTATTTGTTGATGCATATTTAGATTGTTTGCATGTTCTTGCTAATGTGTTTAATTTTGCTATCCACATCAGTGTACATATCTCATTTTGTGTCTCAGTTCTGTTTTCCTTGGGATATATTCTGGAATAGCTGGGTCATATGGAATCTCTACGTTGAGCTTTTTGAGTAAATGTCAAACTGTCTTCCAGTGTGGTTATACTATTTTACAATCCCACCAACAGTGTATGAGAGTGTCAATCTCTCCATATCCTCTCAAACATTTCTTACTTGCTGTCCTGTTAAACTTTGCCACTGCCACTGGAATGAGATGGTATCTCATTGTGGTTTTGATCTGTATCTCTCTGATTACAGCTGAGGAAAACAAAGCAAAATAATATGATGAAACATGCAAAGAGAAAGAGTTGGAAAATCAGAAGACGCAAATTCATTTGGATTTTTTAAGCTGAAGGAACTGTATTCAAATCTCAAGTTTCAATACTCAAGGATGCTATGGGCAGAATACTGCATGATCCAGGAAGCATCAAAAGAAGATGTAAGGAGTACACAGTAACTGTACCAAAAAAGAATTGGAAGATGGAATACTAATTGACATATTTCAACAAACAGATGCAATCCAGGACATGCTCACCACATTGTGCCAGGAAATCTAGAGGACAACCACATGGCCAACTGAATGGAAGAGATCCATATTTATTCCCATTCCAAAAAAAAGGTGATAACAAGAGAATGTGGACATTATCAAACATTATCATTAATATCACACACAAGCAAAATCCTGCTGAAAAGTATTCCAAAATGACTAGAATAGTACATTGACAGCAAACTACCAAAAATACAGGCTGGGTTTTAAAAGGGCTGTGGCACTAGGAACATCAATATCAGATGACTCTTGGATGAAAGCAGAAAGTACTAAGGAATGTCTATCTCTGTTACATTGGTAATGCAAAGTCATTTGACTGTGTGGATCACAACAAACTGTGGCTGACTTTGAGAAGAATGAGAATCTCAGGACACTTGATTGTGCTCATGAGAAACCTATACACAGACCAGGAAGCAGTAATCTCTGTAAATGTTCCTTAAAATTAATTTTTAAAAAAATTAAAAAAGGAAAAAACAAAAAAAAAAGAAAAACAAGGGAAAAACAAAAACAAAAAAAGAATAGAGCAAAGAAACACTGCATGGTTCAAAATCATGGAAAAAGTGTGTCAAGGATACATCCTGTCTCCATAACTTTTCAATCTACATGCAGAACAGATCATTTAGGAGGCTGGATTTTTATGAGGAATGTGGCATCAGGATTGGAGGAAGATTCATCAACAACCTGTGTTATGCGGATGACACAACCTTGTTTGTTGAAATTGAAGATATCTAAAGCATTTGCTGCAGAAGGCTGTAGTCTTCAATATGGATTGAAGCTCAACATCAAGAAAACAAAGATTTTTCATGACTGGGCCAATTGGAAGCACCATGATAGATGGGGGGGAAATGAGATTGTTCATTATTACAGCTTGCTTGAATCCACAAATAACATTCTTGGCACTAGCAGTCAGAAAATGAAAAGACAAGTTGCATTAGGAAAATCTGCTGTCAGGGATCTCTCAAAAGTGCTGAAGAGCAACAATGTCAGTCTAGAGACTAGGGTGTCCCTGATGCAGGCCATGGTCTTTGCAATTATTTGCTATGCATCAGAGAGCTGGACAATGACTAATGATGAAAGAAGAAAAACTTATGCCTTCAAATTGTGGTGAAGAAAAAGAATGAATATACTATAGATGGCCAAAAGAACAAACAGGTATGTCCTGGAAAAGGTGAAACCAGTTTGTTCTTTGGAGGTAAAGATTTTGAAGTTCCATCTCACATACTCAGGCATGTTGCCAAGAGGGACCAGTCCTTGGAGAAGGAAATCATGCATGGAAAGGTGGAGGAATAGTGCAGGAAAGGAAGACCTTGGATTAGATGGATTGATATAATAATGGGTAATTGGGGTAAGTGTGATGGGAGAAGTAAGATAGGATGGTTTCAGAGCTATTGTACATAGGGTTGCTATGAGTTTTAGAAAACTTGACAGAACATAACAACAGCAAAAATAATACCTAGACTAAGAAGCTTCCTCTTCTTTGGAGCCACAATCTATATACTTGGTACCAGTAGTCAGGGGATCAGGATATGTATGTATTAAACTAGGAAAGTGTGCAATCACCCTCTCCAAATTAATGAGGAGCAGTGATGTCAGTTGGAGGATGAAGGTGTACCTGATCAGGCCATGGTCTTTTTAGTTGCTTGCTATGCATCTGAGAGCTGGACAATGTATAAAGACGACTGAAGAAGAATCAATGCCTTAGAGCTGTGGTGTTGGAGAAGAGGACTGAATATCCCATGGACTTCCAAAAGAACAAACAAATATGCTCTTAGAAAAGGAAAAATCTACAACCGGGAGAAGAATGGGACCCTCTAAGAATCAAATCCCTATGCACATCAGAAAATTTCTCCAATAGAGTAAAAAGGGAAGCCACAGACTGGGAATAAATATTTGGTAATGACATGTCAGATAAGGGACTTATATCCAGAATTTATAAAATACTTGAACACCACAATAAGATAAAGGTAAATAATCCAATAGAAAAATGGGCACAGGATATGAACAGACACTTCACCGAAGAAGACATTCAGATGGTCAACAAGCACATGAAGAAATGTTCAAAGTCCCTAGCTCTAAGAGAGATGCAAATCAAAACAACTATGAGATATCATCTCACCCCAGTAAGAATAGCAAAATATAACAGAACAGCAAGCAACAAATGCTGGCGAGGATGTGGAGAAACTGGAACTCTTATTCACTGTTGGTGGGAATGTAAGATGGTGCAACCATTGTGGAAGGCGGTGTGGTGCTTTCTCAAAAAATTGCAAATAGAGATACCATTTGACCCAGCAATCCCATTACTGGGAATATACCCCAGAGAGACCATGTCTGCCATCCAAGCAGATATATGCACACCCATGTTTACTGCAGCTTTGTTTACAATAGCAAAGAGTTGGAAGCAACCTTAGGGCCCATCAACAAACGAATGGATAGAGAAGCTGTGGTATATCCACACAATGGAATACTAAGCCACATTGAAAAACAAGGAACTCATGCAATATTATTCAAAGTGGGTGACCCTGGAGGACATTATGCTGAGTGAAATATCTCAGTCACAAAGGGACAAATACTGCATGGTGCCAGTGTTGTAGAATTGGTCTGACATCAGGTTTGGAGTATGACAGAAAAAACTGGATCAATTATGTATATTGTATTGAACCAGATGAGGGAAAGAACAGATTAGAGGTGATATATGATTGAGTATTATGCACAGGAATCCAGAATTAAGGTTGCATAGAGAAGTGTACTTGGGGTGGGGGGCGGGGGGAAGGGATGTGGGAATTTTATACTAATGAAGGAATATTATTTTTTTCTTTTTCTTTTCGGAGCGGGGAGTGAGCTGGTGGGGAGAGGTGGGCAGGGAGAAAAGTGTGACAATGAATGAATGGAAATCCAAAACCTCTGTAAATGTCTATTAAAATTAATAATAAAAATTTTTTTAAAAAGACAAAGAAAAAATCAACTCTTGTATGATAGAGATGAATATTGAATTATTTTAGAATAAAAGGGCATGCTATTTGGCAGTTCTTTGAAAATAACTCCAAGGACATTATGTGTAATGTGTGTATGACAGTATAAAGATGGAGCAAAATTGGAAATATGTTAATAAATATCCAATCTGGAAAAAAAAAAAAAAGAAAAGGTGCAGCCAAAGTGCACCTTGGAGACACTTGGACATCTTCCTTAGGAAGATGGAGGGACAGTGAAGAAAATGAAGACAGTCAACTAAGTGGATTGACATAGTGACTACAGCAATGGGTCCAGGGATTGTGAGGATGGCACAGGATAGATCTTTTGTTCATAGGGTTGAACTCAACTCAAAGGCATTGATGTGCTCATATCTGAAGACAACTGAATGTTTCACTCCAGACTAGAACTACAAGACTGAAGCTGAAATTGTGTGAGAAAGAATAAAAACCTTTAAATTGCTACATTCCTGATTAGAACTCAAGCAATATAGCACATTTCAATTTTAAATTCATGGCTTTAACACCACATTTCTTATTGAGTGGAATCCTACACTCCTACACTTGCCAGGTCCAAGTAAGTAAATGTCTAAGTGTCATCCCAAATTGCACATTTGCATTATTTTATGGGGATGTTAGGTATACTGTTGAAGCTTTTGTTGAACTTTGCCTTTAAATTTTCAGTCGAAATTTGGAAAGAGCAGAAAACTTGCTTTAATCTAAACAACGGCTCCATTAGAAGGGAAACCACAAAAGCCATCTCAGCTTAATAATTTACTAGTTCTTGGTTAATGCGCAACACACTTGTAAGTGTAAGGCACTTAAATAGAGTCTGTAAAAGGGCGTTATGCCTTTGTGTGGTGTTATCCATGTGCAGAGCCCACTGCTGATGGACATCTTTCTGTCAGCATCCCAGCAGCCACTCCACATAGTCACACAGCAGTCATGGTATCTACACGCCTGAACAGAAGCAGGGAATTGAACTTGAAGCTGTGTCTTTGTGATATCTTTGCAACAAGTCAAGTCTCATTCAGCCTCTTAGTGTATTTCTGTCAGGCTAGAGGCAAAAGTGGCTTACAAAGTTGTTAGAGGCAGCTAGACCAACCTGCTTGGTGCTGAGGAGGTAATGCGTTTTTCGAGCTTGATAATCTCTTTCCTTCTTTTCCCTTTCCAGGATCTCTTTCTTCTCTTCTCTTTCTTTCATCTCTGCAAACTCTTCCAGTCTCTCCCTGCATCACAATAGTTTGTAATTATTTATGGTACCAGAAATCTGATAACATTTTCACTCTCCCTGATGAAAACCAAGTGAGTGTTTTGAAGAGTGACCTTTATCCATACACATCAGTTGCATAGAATGTTTTGCCTGGATATTCTACAGGATTTCTGCAATCATCCTTAATAAGCATTTGAGTGATTTTCAATCGAATTTTTTTTCACTGTCATGTCAGAACTGACCAAGAGCTGACCCTCCAGAAGGTTTGCAGAGGTAGTAAATCCCAAGGGAGGAGATTGTCTAGCTGTGTCCCATAGAGCAGCTGGTGGATTTGAATTGCCTGCCTTAGGGCTGGCAGCACAACTCCTTACCACTAAGCCGTCAGGTCTCTCTAATTAATTCAATAGCCGGGGAAATATGTGTATCAAATATAAAGTAAGCCAATTACTACTACCATATTATTCATTTCTTCGGTTGAAAGTTATTTTGACACACATCCCATTTTAATAAATAGCTAATTTTAAAAGTATGGTAGGATTTTGTGTGCATTTACTTCTGCTAACACTTCATGGAGCTCCGGTGACTTAGTGGCAAGAAGCTGTGTTGCAATCTCAAAGGCGCCTGGTTCGAGGTCACCAGCTGTTCCTTGGGAGAATGATGGACAACCTGCTCCCATGTGATTAACTGCCTCTGAAAACCTGTGAGACAGTCAGCGATGGGTCAGTTCCAATTATACAACAACAATTAAATACCAATACAATCACATATGTCAGTCTACACTTGAAGGATTTTGTTCTATTACAAAAATAGAGTGAAAATTAGATTAGTTGAGTAAATTTTAGCCTCTAAGTATATGAAATTCCCTTAAAAATAATACAACTGTTCATCATTTTTATGTAAATCTCTAAGAAATGTTTTAAAATCCCTTTTTAAAAACATAATCTATGAAAACATATATTATCTAGAATAAACTATTAATAAATATGGAAAAAACATTGGATAATTTCTTTTCAAAGATAATTTTAACTATTCATGTTAAAGCAACATTTTTAAAATTGCATTTTTGTCTTTTTTTTTAAAAAGTAGAAACATAAGTTGGTATCTAGTGCTATCTATGTAAATAATCAGAATTTGCCTCAAAGACAGCAGGAAGGAACAGGGAAAATCCTAAAAAATAAAGAAGATTCTCATACTCAACTCTAGAAACACTTCTCTTGCAATTTCCTGCTTAAGGCTGCTCCTACAATCCTTATACAAGGTTGCTTATGGAACTCACTGATGTTTAGAAATCACCACGCTGTTCTACTTTAGGAGAGAATTTTTTTTCACTGTAAGATTAAATTGCAAAATAAATTAATTATTTGGAGTGACAAGGCCCCATTTTGCCACCCTTCTCTTGAAAATTGATTATTAATATGAAAAAAGGAGTCCGAAAAATAGCTTGTTTTACACTATGCATAATATTTCGGGGGCTTCTGCACCCACAGAGCTGGGCTAGCTTCACATTTGGATTGTGTTGGCAAACTATACAGTTACCTTTCTGACCTGCATCTCAAGGCTATTATTAATTGCTAAGTAACCTGGTAAAGGCAAACAAATTTGTTTCCATTGAAAGGATCTCTATCTGTGTCTGAGAATTTGTTCTGTACCAAGCAAACCTCATTAACTGTGTCTATTTTTGACAAAGAACCTGGAGTTAGAGGGATTGGTGACCTTTCTTTGTCCTTAATGTAAAAATTTCAAGGCAGTTACATACAAATAAATGAAAACTTTACTGGAAAAAACAGATCATAGATTTTAAAATGAAATACATTATGAATTTGAATGTTTACTTTTGGAATTACAAACAAAATTTCTCTATAATTTCTTACACGCCATTAAAATTATCCATGAAATTGAATTTCAACATAATCGGAAAAGCATCTATCTAATTTTATATTACTCTAAAAATGTGAATAATACTTCATAACTAACAGATCAATAAAAATCCTTTGTCATCTGTAAGTAGTTAAATGAACATCAACATAAAAAATCTTACATAAGAACAACTATATGTATGTGATAAATATCACATATACATATCAAATTTTGATATGATTTGTATTATATGTCAAATCCTAAGTATGGGTAAAGTTAATGAAAAATGTACAGAGAATTTGGAGATAAAATGAAAAATGTAAACTGTTTTGAAATAGCAAAAAACAATCCATCTTCAGATAACAAAAATACAAAATAAAAACAGTTGCATTTGGGAACAGGACAAGAAGAGCTAAAACTGAGATATCAGAAGAAATATGTCAGTGTCCAGCGTACATAGAAAACACAGCACAGAAAAAACTAGGAAGACTCTTTCCTTCATCTCAGCTCTCAAAAAAGGGAAAAAAAATCTCAGGTATTTGATAGCACACAAGTAACTAATCAGAGGTAATTTTAAAATACACACAAGTAATACATTTACTAAATATTACATAGATTTAATATATTTACAGAATTACTCAGAGATTATTTATTCTCAGAGTCCTAAGTTATAGTATATTTGAGAACCTGTGAATATATTGCACATTTCTATTATGTTTCCTTCAAATAGAATTTGCTGACTGACTAGGTAGAAGAGTTGAGTATCTAAATTACATCTATACCTAAGTTTTCGAGAGTTCTGATGACTTAATAAGGAATTGTACTGCCAGCACAAAAGTACATGGTTTGAATCCTTATCTTTTCTGCAGGAAAATGATGGACAATCTCCTCCCATGTAATTTATTGCCTCTGGAAACCCACTGAAGAGTTAGCTATGGGTTGCTTCCAACATGATGGTACACAACACTATATAAGTTTTAGGTACATCAGTAGAGATGAAAATATGACTCAGTGTAAAGCCAAAACAAACCCATTGTGAAAAAAAAGTTCTAAAAATTATATTCTTATTAAAAACAAAATGATAAGAGCTTTTCTAACTAGGAACCTCTGTTGTTGTTGTTGTTGTTGTTGTTGTTATGGGCCATCAAACTGTTTGTGTCTCATAGCGAATCTATGTACAGTGGCCCTGAAATCTGCTTTATCCTGTACCAATTTTACTGCTTCTGACACATCTACCCTCATTACCCCAGTCACTGTATCACACTCCATCTCATTCCTCTCTTTCTCTGTCCCTCCAGCCTTCCAAGCATGATGTCTCTTTCTAAGGACTTGTCTCTCTACAACATGCCCAAAGTATGTCAGACAAAGCCTCAGTATCCTTACCTGCAGAGAGCAGCCTGGCTTCACCTTCTCTAGGATGAACCTGTTTGTTCTCCCGGCAGTCCATGGTATATTTAACACTCTTCTCTAGCACCACAGCTCAAAGGCAACAATTCTCTTTCTATTAATCCTAGTCATTGTTCAACACTCTGACACTCTGACACATAACAAGCAATTGCTCCTGATGGCCGACTTTCCCAATGTGATTCATCCCTTGATTTCCTGGCTGCTGTTACCAGGAGTGTTGATTGTGGAACCAAGTGAACTAATAGCTGATAACAATCTCAATATTTTCACCAGTTATGAGGCTGCCAATCTGCCCAGAGTGAGACTCTTTTCTTTGTTGATGTTAAGCTTCAATCTATATTGAAGGCTGCAGTTCTTGACATTCTGCAGCAAGTGCTTCAGGTCCTCCTGAGTTTCAGCAAGCAGGGTTGTGTCATCTACAGAACACAGGTTGTTGATGATTCTTCCTCCAATCCTGATGCCATCCATATTCCTCCTCATACAGCCCAGTGTCCCAAACGATCTGTTCTGCATACTGATTGGAAAGGTATAGAGACAGAATACATCCCTGATGTACACCCTTCCCAATTTTGAACCATATAGTATCTCTTTGTACAACAAAATTATTTTTGAAAAAATACTTTAAATTGTGGAACTTTTAAAAGATGTTTTGAAACTTTTTTCAAATACTTTCAAGCTATCTCAATATATATATTTTTTTCTCCTCCATTTCAGATATGCTTTGTTATATTTGTGCTAAGAAACAACAAAACCCCTTTTCTGTGACGTAGGGTAACATCAAATCAGCTCTGACGCCGCACGGTGACACTCTAAGACAGAGCAGGATTGTTCCATGAGGCTCCTGAGGCTATGATCGCCTCCAAAGCTGATCACCAGGGTGTGGAGATGGGTTATTCTCCTCCCACAGATCTGCCGGGAGCTGCTACTACCTGGTTAACAGCTGAACATCAACATCAACTGTGCCACCAGATCTAATTCTATATGTGGTAACTCTTACTGAATACTCTATTTTATAAATATGGAAGCTAATGAAGAGATTCAATGACAATGTTATTGTTGTTCTTATGTGCCGTCGAGTCGTTTCCGACTCATAGCGACCCTATGCACAACAGC
>NW_006399840.1:10213794-10229208 GCF_000299155.1 Elephantulus edwardii | reverse complement strand
GTACACCCTTCCCAATTTTGAACCATGCAGTGTTACCTTGCTCTGTTCTGACTACTGCCTCTTGGTCCAAGTACAGGTTTTGCATTAGCACAATTAAATGTTCTGGGATTCCCATTCTTCTCAGAGTCAGCCACAGTTTGTTATGATCCACAAAGTCAAATGCCTTTGCATCATCAATGACTTGATACAAATAACAAATTAAGCAAAAGCAACCATGAAAGTAGAGAACTCCTATATTAATATTTCCAGATTCTCTAACTCCACTTTGGGTGTTAGTAATCCCGATAGAAGAGATACTATATGCAAAAATTTTTATCTAATGAAACTGGATCAAGTAATCTTTTATAATCCTATTTTTCTATAAACAGTTAAACATCCCAAAATACATTGTCAGGTGTTTTTTTTAATCTATAAATATTGTCACGTTAGTTTAAAACAAAACTAAATATTAACAAAACTTTCCAGAGCTTTCCTGATTTGATCCTATTTAACTCACAGCATTTGCAGGGACAAGAATAATGTTTACATATTCTAGTAATGATAGCAATAAGAAAAATAATAGTTGCCACTGGGAGGCAATATAGTGGCGCAGTTAACAGCACAGACTCTGAAATAATGACTTTGTTTAAATTCTCTACTGTGCTAGTTACAGCTGCATAGACTCGGAGCCTCAATATCCTCATCTGTAAAATGCAAACATATTAGTATTGGCATCTTTCTCATCAAACTATTCAAAGGATAAAATTAATGAACAGCTGTTAAGAAATGACAAGTAGCTGGCACACCTAATCACACTGTGGTGGAGTTTATTCCAACTCATAGTCATCCCCTCAGTAGGTCTCTGAGGCTATAAATCATTACAGAAGGACACTGCCCTTCTTTCACCTGGAAAGTGGCTGATGGACTCAAATATTTTGGATAGCCACCGAAAATATAACACCCAATACTTGGTTCCTGTCCTCTAGTAACACAAACAGCAAAATGGAACTTATTACCATTGAGTTCAAATCAACTCACAGCTGACCATCCAACTGGGTTTTTAGAGGCTGTAAGTTGCATGAGAAGAGATTGCCTACCTTTCTTCTAAAGAGCAGCTGGTGAATTTAAACTCCATGCTTTTGCATTGGGAGTGTGACTCCCTACCCACTAGACCATCAGAGCTCCAGATACATAATAAGGTGCTATGGAAACGGCATGGCACTAGAGATATTATCACTGGTGTCAGATGGATCTTGACTGAAGAAAAGAATACCTACTGTAAGAGAAATGTCTGTCTGTGTTTCATTGACTATGTAAAAGCATTTGATTATGTGGATCACAACAAACTGTGTTTAAACTTGAAAAGAATACAAATCCCAGAACACCTGATTGTGCTCATGTGAAACCTATACTTGGACTAGGAAGCAGTCCTTAGAACAGAACAAGAAAACACTGCATGGGTCAAAATTAGGAAGACAGTGCACCTGGGATGCATCCTGTCTGCATAACTTTTCAATCTATATGTGGAACAGATTATTTTGGAGGCTGAACTTTATGAGAAGGAATGCGGCATCAGGACTGGAGGAAGATTTATCAACTACATGTGTTATGTGGATGACACCACCTTGCTTGCTAAAATTGAGAAATACCTAAAGCGTATACTGCAGAACGTTAAAGACCTTCAATATGGATTGAAACTCAACATCAAGAAAACAAAGATTCTCATCACTGGGCCGACTGGCAGCACCATGATAGATGGAGAAGAGACTGAGATTGTTAACAGCTTCAGTTTGCTTGGCTCCACAATCAACATTCTTGGTAACAGCAACCAAAAAATCAAAAGATGAATTGCATTGGGAAAGTCGGCTGTCAGAGACCTCTCCAAATAAGAGCAATGACATCAGTCTGGAGACTAAGGTGTGCCTGATACAGGCCTTGGGCTTCACAGTTACTTATCATGCATCCAAGAGCTAGACAATATCTAAGGATGACAGAAAAAGAATAAATGCTTTTGCTGTTGAGTTGTGGTACTGGAGAAGAGTATTGTACATACCATGGACCATCAGAACAAACAGGTTTGTCTTGGAAAGGGTGAAATCATCTTGCTCTCTGGAAGCAAGGATTTTATGAAGCTCTGTCTCACATACTTTGGGCACATTGTCAGGAGGGAACAAGCCTTAGAGAAGAACATCACACTTACAAGGGTGGAGGGACAGCACAGGGGAGGAAGATCCCAGATGAGATGGATTGATACAGTAACTGGGATAATGAGTATGGCTGTGACAATGTTGGTGAGACTGTCTCAGGTTAGGGCAAGCTTCAGAGCTACTGTACACAGGGTTGCTATGAATAGCAGGCTACTCAGTGGCACATAACAACATGTAAGTGTTAACTATTTCTTGAAAGCCTACGATAAGTCAAACACTAAGGTACTTGCTTTATTTGTTCACAGGATTAAGTATTTTGTTTTCTCAACATGGCCTCCTCCTTTCTCTGTCTTCAAGAAGCCCTGCTAGTGTAGTTTGTAGTGAGCTGCCCTATACAACTCACAGACTCAATAACCCAGTGGTGATTGTCAGAAGTGCGCACCAACTTGATGACAGTGAGTTTGTGATTTGTCTTTCTGGAGCTACCCTTGGATGGTCTTTTACAAGGCAGAACAAGGAATCTGGCTTCCTAAGAGGCCAAGAGTAAACTTTTGCCAGTGAGGAATGGGAGACAGACGGGAACTATGCAGATACATTTCCTCTTCTTCTACTTTCTATGGACTACTTTAGGGAGGGTTTCTGCTTGCTCATCGGCAGAACTTCTGTGCAGCTAACAATTACAGATAAATCATGCTGAGTCTTATTGCAGTCATCATGGCTAGAGGAGCCTACCCTGTCACTTTTCTCAATACAGAACAAAATACCAGCAGCCACCATGTATGTCGGCTTCACCTTTCTCACAAATATAACCCTCTGAAGAAAATAAACTGCTCTGCTCCGTTTTGTGGCACATCCAGAGACTGGACATTGAGGGAGCACAGAGACTCAGACCCTGTTTCATGTTGGAGCTGCTTTAGAGAGACATGTGAGCACCAGAATCTCCTCCATTGGCTGAGGTTCTGACTGCTCAACTTCTCCTCTGTTCCTGCTTCCCTGCCGTAAAGGCACTTTCCCGAGAATATTCTCCTCAAAATCTGCACTAATTTGAGGCATTGGAATGTGTTTTCTTCTACAGCAATGCATAGCCTGCTTTCATTGTGCACTGTGACCTCGGCTTGAACTGGTTAAGTGTTAAACAGTCATAGACGTTTAATTATTACCTTACACTCTCAATTAATGAAGTCCCTGGTTAAGCCACATGTTGTTGTTATGTGCCATCGAGTCGCTTGCGACTCATAGTGACCCTGTGTACAACAGCCCTATACTCTGCTCTGTCCTGTGCCAATCCCACCAGCTCTTACACACCCATCCCAATTACCCCAATCACTGAATCAACCCCCCTCATAGAGAGCCTTCCCCTTCTGCACTGTCTATCCACCCTACCAAGCATGATGTCCCTCTCCAAGGGCCTGTCCCTCCTTACAACACGTCCAAAGTATGTTAGACGGAGCCTTAGAGACCTTGCCTCCAAGGAGCAGCCCAGTTTGACCCTTTCCAAGATGAACCTGTTTGTTTTCCTAGCAGTCCATGGTACTCTCAATACTCTTCTCCAGCACCACAGCTCAAAGGCATCAATTCTCCGTCTGTCCTCCTTAGTCATTGTCCAACTCTCTGATGCATAACATGTGATAGCAAAGACCATGGCCTATATCAGATGCACCTTAGTCTCCAAAGAGACACCATTGCTCTTCAGTACTTTGGAGAGGTCCCTAACAGCAGACTTTCCCATCACAATACATCTTTTAATTTCCTGGCTGCTGGTGCCAAGAGTGTTGACTGTGGAGCCACCAAGCAAACTAAAGCTGTGAACAATCTCAATCTCTTCACCATCCATCCTGATGCTGCCAATTGGCCCAGTGGTGAGAATCTTGGTCTTCTTGACATTGAGCCTCAATCCATATTGGAGGCTGCAGTCCTTGACCCTCTGCAGCAAGTGCTTCAGGTTCTCCTCAGTTTCCGCAAACAGGGTTGTATCATCTGCATATTGCAGACTGTTGATAGATCTTCCCACCAATCTTGATCCCACATTTCTCCTCATAGAGCCCAGCCTCCTGGATAATCTGTTCTGCATATAGGTTGAAAAGGTATGGAGACAGGATACATCCCTGGAGTACACCCTTCCCAATTTTGAATCATGCAGTGTTTCCTTACTCTGTTCTGACGACTGCCTCTTGGTCCAAGTATAGGTTTCTCATTAGCACGATCAAGTGTTCTGGGATTCCCATTCTTCTCACTCAGTCACAGTTTGTTATGATTCACACAGTCAAATGCCTTTGTATAGTCAATGAAACACAGATATACATTCCTCTGGTATTCCCTGCTTTCAGCAAAGATCCATCTAACATTAGCTACAATATCCCTAGTATCACGACCCCTTCTAAGCCCAGCCTGTACTTCTGGCAGTTCTCTGCTGATGTGTTGTTCCAGTCGTTTTTGGATAATCTTCAGTAGAATCTCGCTTGCATGTAAAATTAATGATATTGTTTTATAGTTCCCACACTCTGTTGGGTCACCCTTCTTTGGGAGGGGAACAAATATAGATCTGTTCCTGTCAGTTGGCCAGGTGGTTGTTTTCCAGATTTCTTGGAACAACTTGGTGAGCACATCCAGGGAAACATCTGTTAGCTGAAATATGTCACTTGGTATACCATCTATTCCTGGGGCCTTATTTTTTGCTATTTCCTTCAAAGCAGCTTGAACTTCTTCCTTCGTCACCATAGGCTCTTGTTCATATACACTCTTTAGTTTTTTCGTTTGGGTTTTTAAATATATATATTTTAAACAACAGAATAGTTTTCAAGTCATTATCTTTTTACAAACTGTGCATTTCAATTACACTAATCATGTTTGAACCACCAAAAGCATCCCTTGCTGAGTGTCCATCACCATAAATAAATGCCCAGCACTTACTATGTTGTTGTTGTTATGTGCCATTGAGTCGACTACAACTCATAGTGACCTTATAAACAGTAACTCTTAACCCTGCTCTATCCTGAGTCAATGCCACTGTCTCTGAAACACCTATCCTCACTACCCCAGTCACTGTGTCACTTAATCTCATCCAAGGTCTTCCTCATTTCCCTCATATCCTTTTCTGGATAACCACTTTCCACCCAAGTATGGCAGATGAAGCTTTGCCATTCTACCTTCTAAAGAACACTCTAGCTACACTTTTCCAACACATATCTGTTTGTTCTTTTGACAATCCATGAAATATTCAACATTCTTCTCCAATACCACAACACAAAGACATCAATTCTTTTTCTATTATGTTCTTCAATGTCCAGTTCTCAGATGCATAGCATGTGATTTAAAAGACCATGGCCTGACTCAGGTGCCCTTTAGTTTCCCAATTATATCATTGCTCCTCAGTAATTGGAAGAAGTCCATGAGTGCAGACGTTCCAAATACATCTCCAGATCTCCTGACTGCTGGTTCCAGAGGTGCCGAGCATGTTTTGTACTCTAATGGCAAATAGTAATACCCCTTCCTATACATCAAGATATAAGGTTCACAGAAGTTAAATTTCTGCCCCAAACTCCTGTAGTTGGAAAGTGCAGACTAAGACCTGATCCAAATAAGATCCATCAAGCCCATGTTTTTAAAAATACTAGTATAATCATAAACATTGCTCAAATCTAACATTTTATTTATATATTGGCCAAGGTTTTTTCTGATGTGGTAAATTTTAACATAGTACCATCTATATTATTTCTTCAAAGTACACAAAAGAATAAAAGGTGCCATATTCTTGTTAAGTATCAGTGTGTTGGAACCCACCTATAGCTGACCCTCCAGTAAGTGTTCAGATGGGAGGAGATTGTCCATGGTTTCTCCTGTGGAGCAGCTGGTGGATTTGAACTGCACACCACTGAATCACAAGAGCTCCTTGAACAGCTGCAATGGTGTGGTCAAAATTATCTTCCTATCCTACTGGCTGAGTGGGGCTGTACTATTTGAATGAGGTGGCTATCACCTTTTGGGAGGGAACATTCAAATAGAGAGAGATGATTGGTTGGTTTTGCCATCCTACCAGGTTTAAATTGAGAAAGTTCAGAGGCAAAAGATGGGGATCTTTTTACTAATAAGAAAGAAATGGAGAGCTCAGAGTGTCCATTTGGACCAGAAATTCCTGCCAGAGTCAGACTGGGCCCCAAACAAAAGCAGCAGTGCAAATAGAGATCTAGAACACATAAGACACGGCAGACCTGGGACTGCTGCCTCAAAGCCAGAGACAGAGCTGAGGATCTTCACCCAAGCTTGCCGAAGGATTCATGAGAAAGATGCCCTCATTTTCAGGATCAGGAGAGTTCACAATGACCTAATGCCGGGAAGCTAAAGGTCAAAGGGTCTGCATGCACACCTGAGAAGGTATCTTGAATTGTATACTATTTCCAACTGGAATTGTAATTTACTAATCCCCCAACTAACCCCTATAATTGTGAGCAATGGTTGTGAGAGCTGTGCCCCCACTGCAATCAATCAGTAGGTCTATGGCAGCCAGAGCCCTGGAGATATAGTTGGTGCCAGAATTGGTAGAGTTGGTGCAGAAGTATGGGGTAAGGCCTGAGCTCATGAGAATCATTTGTAGTGTTGATGTTGTGGATAGAGGCAGTTCCCCTCTGTGGAGTTAGTGGAGGTCAGATGCAGTCATCTGGCCTTGTTCTTCCTACATCTGCTCTGTCTTAAAAGTATCAAAATCAAGTATCTCTACACCTATCATCAGATCACAAAATTATGCCTGGGTAGTTAGCTGTCTGAATGTGGGATACACAGATTTTTTACTTGCAGCCACAAATTTCCTCTTTTTCTTAAACTGTATTTTCTACTTGATATACTTTTAAGAGATTCAAAGATACTTATATATCTTGCACTGATGTATAAGAAATAAGACACTGGAGCTGAAGACAAGAAAAGTTTGGTACAACAATTTTTAAAACAGCAATTTTTTTTTTCCCTAAGAGAAAGCTTAGAAGTGAGAAACATTAGGAGAGATTGATTAATGGAAAAAAAGATTGGTGAGAAAAGTATAACTACTTTCTGAGTATTCTCCTTATCATGTTTTAATTACAATGACCTGTTTCTATTTCTTGTCCAAGGTAAACCATTAACATTTTCATAGATAGTAACATCTTCTTTGAACAATCTTTACTCCAACTATTTTCCCACTGTTATTGCTACTTGTAACACCATAGTTTTGGGGTTTTTTTTTTTCTTTATTGCACTTACCAAAATATCTGATTATATTTTGTAGATAACCTGTTTGTTTAATATGTCTCCCTCAACACTCTACAAAAATAATGACTGTGTATATATTGTCTATCTATATTTTGGTAAATAAAAAATAACGCCCCAAGAATTGATAGTATACCAATTGACATATTTAAACTAATAGATGGCGTCCTAGATGTACACACCAAGCTGTGCCAAGAAATCTGGAGGACAACCACTTGGCCAACTGATTGGAAGAGATCTTATATTTGTTTTCATTACAAAGAAAGGTGATCCCACAGAGTGTGGAAATTATCAAACAATATCATTGATACTATATGCAAGCAAGATTCTGCTGAAGATTATCCATAAACGACTGGAACAGCCCATCAGCAGAAAACTGCCAGAGTGCAGGCTGGCTTTAGAAGGGGTCATGGTACTAAGGATATTGTAGCTAATGTTGAATGGATCTTGGCTAAAAGCACGGAGTGCCGGAGGAATGTCTATCTACTTTTTTATTAATTATGCAAAGGTGTTTAACTGTGTGGATCTTAACAAACTGTGGCTGACTGAGAAGAATGGGTATCCCAGAACACTTGATCATGCTAATGCGAAACCTAAACTTGGACCAGGAGGCAGTCATCAGAACAGAGCAAGGAAACACTGCATGATTCAAAATAGGGAAGGGTGTACGCCAGAGATGTGTCATATCTCCATACCTTTTCAAGCTATATGCAGAACAGATTACCCAGGAGGCTGGGCTCTATGAGGAGAAATGTGGCATCAGGATTAGTGGAAGATTTATCAACAATCTGTGTTATGCAGATGACACAACTCTGCTTGCTGAAACGGAGGAGGACCTGGAACAGTTGCTACAGAAGGTCAAGGACTACAGTCTTCAATACAGATTGAGGATTAATATCAAGAAGGCAAAGATTCTCACCACTGGACCAATTGGCAGCATCAGGATGGATGGTGAAGAGATAGAGCTTGTTCACAGCTTTAGTTTGCTTGGCTCCACAGTCAACACTCTTGGCTCTAGCAGCCAGGAAATTAAAAGATGTATTGTGACGGGAAAGTCTGCTGTTAGGGACCTCTCCAATCTACTGAAGAGAAAGGGTGTAATCCTGGAGACTAAGGTGCACCTGATAAAGGCCATGGTCTTTGCAATCGGTTTTTATGCATCAGAGAGTTGGGCAATGACTAGGGAAGATAGAAGGAGCTGTGGTGCTGGAGAAGAGTATTGAATGTACCATGGACTGCTAAGAAAATGAAGAGGTTCATCCTGGAGAGGGTTAAATCAGGCTGTTCCTTGGAAGCAAAAATTCTGAAGCTTCTGACATACTTTGGACATATTGCAAAAAGGACCAGTCCTTGGAGAAAGACGTCAGGCTTGAGATCGTGAAGGGACAGCACAGGAGAGGAAGACCCTCTATGACGTCGATTGTTCAGTGACTAGGGTAATCGGGGTAAGTGTGTCGGAGACAGTGAAATTGGCACAGGATAGAGAAGGATTTTGAGCTGTTGTACATAGGGTGGCTATGAGTCGTAGGCGACTCAACAGCACATAACAACAAGAAGAAAATAAATATTGCAGAAAGAGTGTGGAAAGTAGTCCCATTAAGTTGATACAAATGATTATCTAAAAATCTAATCTATAATTCAAGGGAGCTCTGGTGGCCTAGAGGTAAGAAACTGTGCCACAATCTCAAAAGCACGGAGTTTAAATCTATCGCAATTCAGGTCCATGTGAGAAGAATGGGGAAAGAGTAATCAATCTTTGGAAAAAGACATCATGTTTGAAAGAATAGAAGGGTAGCAAAAGAGGAAGAGCATGGATTAGATGGATTGACTGAGGGACTGGGGTAACGGAGGTACATGTGCCAGAGACAATGAGATTGGTTCAGCATGGGTCAGGGTTCATAGCTACTGTACATAGGGTTGTTATGAGTTGCAGGTGATTGATGGCACTAAACAATCACAATTAGAAGTGGCTAATCATTGGAAAGGGAGTTCTGGTGGCCTAGTACCAAGGAGTTTTCTATCAAACCAAAGGCAGCTGATTCAAATTCATCAACTGCTCCTTGGGTGAAAGATCTGGTATCTCCTATCTTTAGATTTCTCTTTAGATTTTAAGATTTACAGCTTCTGAAAATAGTCATTCCTGAGTTAACAACAATGAGTTTGAGTTTTGAGTCCTTGGGGAAAGATACCAGGTTTTGCACAAAGAAGAGTAAGTTCAGTTTCACAATCAACACTCTTGGCACCAGCAGACAGGAAATAAAAAAACTCACTGCATTAGGAAAATCTGCTATCAGATGTCTGACTGGAGACTAAGGTGCGCCCTGTACAGGCCAAGGTCTTTGCAATTATTTGCTGAGTCAGAGAGCTGGACAATGACTAAGGATGACAGAAGAAGAATAGATATCTTTGAGTTGTGATGCTGAAGAAGAGTTTTGAAGAAACCATGGACCACCAAGAAAACTAACATATCTGTCCTAGAGAGCGTGAAACCAAGCTACACCTTGGTGGCAAGAATTTCGAGACTTTGTCTCATCTACTTTGGGCATGTAGCCAAGAGGGACCAGTGTTTGGAGAAGGGCATCATTGTGCTTGGAAGGGCAGAGGAACAGTGCAGGTGAGGAAGACCCTGGATGAGATGGATTGACACAATAGCTGGGGTAATAAGGTGTGTCAGAGATAGTGAGGTTGTCTCAGGAAAGAGCAGGATCCAGATTTATTGTGCATAGAGTCACTATGAGTCATAGTTGACTCAAGGACACAAAACAACAATGACAACCTATGGAGTTTGTACTGTTTTACACTTAGATCAATATGGTTAGACTCAGTGGTACCCAACAACAACAATATGAGTAATTAGTATATTTAAATGAGACTAGGTCTCTAACCAGCAGAACAACTTAGGTTAAAAAAAAATTAAATCTTATTTTGACAAGTTGTTATAAATCCTTAAGTATGATATGAAAGGAATCCTAGTGAATGGATTCCCTGATGGGATTTTATTTGACTCTGGAAAACCAAAATTCCAAACCAATTCTCAACATCCTTGATTAATGAGTTTACATTCCCCATACCAGGACACTGCTTTGACTTCATATTTTAAAAGCTTATTATATAAGAAACAATTTGAAATTTTTTTACCACCTTAAAAAATGAGTTTCTATCTGCTCCATCTTTCCATTTTGGTAAAATGAGTTCTCATTTGTATTGACTTTATTTCTCCTTAGGAAACTTGTTTAGGCCTCAGTCTTAGTAAAAGAGTGAGTAAAAATCATCTTCATGAAACTCATGCAAGTCAGGTAGTTTATATAGAATCTGGGTGGGTTTTTCATTGTTGTTGTTATTGTTTTGTTTGGTTTTTTTTTTTTTAATTTGAGTTGCTTTCACCAAGGAATTACTACACATATTTTTTAAAACTGACTTTTTAAAAATTTATCATTAATTTCAATGAAAATTTACGGAGACTTTGGATTTCCATTCATTCATTGTTGCACTTTTCTCCCCTTCAAACCCTCCCCCCTAGTACACTACCCTCTTGGAAAAATAAAATAAAAATTCTTCCATTGTTTTACAGTCCCTCCCCCCAGGTCTACTACACTATGCAGCCTTCACTCTGGACTCCTTTCATGACAAAAATACCTTATCACATATCCTTTTAAACAGTTTTCTCCCTCATCGGTATCAATGCAGTATATATTATTGAACCCATCTTTCTCAGTCTCTCCCCAACCCCGATGTCAGTCCTGTCTTACAACAGTGGCACCGTGCAGTATTTGTCCTTTTGTGACTAAGATACTTCACTCAGCATAATGTCCTCCAGGGTCACCCATTTTGAATAATACTGCATGAGTTTCTTGTTTTTCAATGCAGTGTAGTATTCCATTGTGTGAATATACCACAGCTTCTCTATCCATTCATTTATTGTTGGCACTTAGGTTGTTTCCAACTCCTTGCTATTGTGAACAAAGCCACGATAAACATGAGTGTGAAAAAAACTGACTTTTTTAATGTGTTGTAGAAACATGATTTTGAGCCAGTATTACATGGCTAATGAACTGATGATTTTTTAAAATTTCTTTCTCTTCTTTTTAATTAAAGCTTGCCTCTGTTTCAGAGCATTGTGTCTGATTTTCTGTCTTACTTTGCAATGCATATCCCACTTGGCCTGTTGTTGTTTTCTTTGGGGTTCTGTCAAATCTCAGTCCCTTCTTTTTCCATGAAATACTGCTTTTTACATTGGTCTTAATAAGGGTACTTTGGATAGTTTTGAGATCCAATATAAAGAAATGTATTTGAAAAGTATGCTAAGAAAATGGAGAAGTTGCTTCTTTTGATTGGCATAAAGGGGTCTTTTTAACAGGAACAAATTATTCTATTTTTTTTTTTAGCTTTTATAAAGTATCTTATAAAGCATGCAAAAAATGTACTGTAAAACTATAGCTCAAGGTATGACAATATACTCAATTTCTCCTATATATTTGGTTTGTTAAAAATACATGATTCTTTTCATAGTAAAGAAGTTATAATATTGCATAAAATAGATGGTTATATATACAGTGATTATTACAATGATAAGTAAGATAAATGCCTTGGTCTATAATAGAGTATATACGCAGACAATAAACAAAATAGGTCCATTCCCCCTCCCAAAAAATTAGGTAAAGAGTGTAACCAACTAACCTTTAGATGAATATTTGTGATATATTTTTAATTTTACCTCAGGTATTCACCCAGGCCCAGAAAGATATATTAGCAATGGGGCAAAGCCCTCCTTGTTGAGCAAAAACAAAATCTAGTTATTAAATGATCCAGCATAACTCTAAGGAGGGAGTATAACAATTTCTCTTGAGTTGCTATTCTAGCTAGAACATTGTCATCAACTTGACCCATAGTAGAACACAGATTGTAAACAAATTTTTCAAATGGATTGAACATAACAGGATATATAAAGTCTCAAATTCAAATAAAGGTTTTTTGATATAGCATCTGGTAGATGGAGAAAAAATTTGAAATTGCCCAAGATTTCTTCTAACTCATATATAACCTTCTCCTGTAAAATTTACTGCCACAGAAAATGTCCTAAAGGTTCAGTTGTTGTGTCGATTCTGACTTGACAGAACAACAACATACAATAGCAAGAAAGATTCAGCAAAGAAAGTGGATCTGACCACATACTCACATTGTGAGTGTGTGACCATCACCCATTTCTCTCCTCCTTTAATATAAACACATCCCTCTCTCTTGTGCTTCAGAGAAACTTGTATTCTCTACAGGGTAGCTTCTCAATCCACAAAATTATTTTACTCCTCAATACATCTTTTTATCTTCATCTTTTGTTCTGCAGCAATGGGAATTGTTGTTTTTGTTGCTAGGTGCCATAAAGCTGAGTACAAATCATAGTGACCCGATGAACAACAGATCTAAACCCTATCCTATCCTATGCCATCCTCATTATTTTTAACATACTTGAGGCCAATGCTTCAGTCATTGTGTCAATTCACCTGGTTGTGGGTCTTCTTCTCTTTCACTGAACCTCTACTTTTCCAAGCCTGAGGCCCCTCTCCAAGAAAAAGCCTCTCCTAAAAATAAGCGCCCTTGGGAAGTTCTCCTTGCCAGAAGGAGCATGCTGGTGTGAGCGCAGGAATCGTGGCAAGCTTTTGGAGTCGACTGCTTTTCCGGGCATGTGTTTGTAATGTGCAGGTTTGCTCTGTCCCCGGGAGCAAGGCGAGCCAGCCTGGGCCTAGGGTTTGAACCAGGAGGCAGCCTTAAGCCCAAAGGGCCCTTGGGCCTGAGGCCCTCGGCCAGGTTCAAATTGTTTTCCTGTCAAACATTCTTCTAGGTGGTATAGCACTGGTCTGTGCGTTGCTGTACAGAGGTAACTCATGGTTGCTATGCTGCTGAAAACTGGGACAGTGATGTGCCAATCGTGGTAATGGGCACCCATGGTGGACAGTGCTGGCTGGAGCTTCCCAACTAAATGAAGCCTGGAAGCAGGAGCGGCATCCACTTCCGAAATGGCTTGCCTCTGGAAACTCTATGTACGAACAGTGCTCAGGCTGTTCGTTCATAGGGTTGCTATGAGTCGTCTATGACTCGACGGCACCAAATAACAAAAATAAGCCAGAAGTATAAGAGGTGAAGCTTTGTTATCTTTGCTTCCAAGAAGCACTCAAGCTGAGCTTTCTTTAAGACATATTGTTTTTTCTTTTGGCAGTCCATGAGATATTCATTACATTTCTCCACACCACATCTCAAAGGCATCAATTCATCTTCTGACACCTTTATTCATTTTCTCACTCTCACATGCATAGAAAGTCATGGCAAAGGTTAGCCTGAATTAGGGACACCTCAGTCCTCAAACTGACATAATTGCTCCTCAGTAAGTTAGAGAAGTCCCTGACTTCAGATTTTCCCAATGTCTCCTGAGTGCTGGTAAAGGGTGTTACTTGGGATCCAACTAAAATGAAGTCAGTGATAATTTCAATATTTCCTCCATCTATTAAGATGTTGCTCTATTGGTCCATTGGTGAGAATGTTTGTTTTCTTGATATTGACATGTAATCCATATTGAATGATTTTTGTTTTGTTTTGTTTTTTGTTTTGTTCTTCTCCAGCAAGTACTTCAAGTCCTCTTCACTTTCAGCAAGCAAGGTTGTGTCATCTATGTAATACAAGTTGTTGATGAGTCGTAATCCAACTCTAGTGTTACATTCTTCTTGAGAGTCAAGCTTTTTGAATTATTTTCTCAGCATACAGATTAAATGGGTATATAGAGAGGTGAAAACCTTGATGCATACCTTTCCTGATTTTAAGCCATATAGTGTTCCTTTGCTTTGTTTATACAACAGCCTCTTGGTCTATCTATAGACATTCTATTATTAAAATTAAATGTTCTGGGATTTCCATTCTTCTCAATGTTAACCTTTGTTACAATTCACACAGTCAAATGCCTTTGCAAAGTCAATAAACCACAAATAAAACATTCTTCTGGTATTCTCTGCTTTCAGCCAGGATCTATCTGACAACAGCAATGATATCCCTTGCACCACCACCTCTTCTAAATCCAGCTAGAATTTCTGACACTTCTTGGTCAATATACTTTTCTCACCATTTTTTTATGATCTCCAGTAATATTTTGCAGACATAGATATTACTGATATCTTTTAAATAATTTCCACATTCTGTATGATAATTTTTATTAGGATTGGGAATATGGATCATTTCCAAACAATTAACCAGACAGCTATCCTGCAAATTTTCTGACACAGACTGGTGACCTTATTCAAGGTTATATCTTTTAGCTGTAACATGCCAATTGGCATCCCATCAATTTCTGGAGCCTAAAGTTTGCCAATGCCTTTAATGCAACTTGAACTTCTTCCTTTATTATCATCGGCTCTTGTTCCTGGAATTTTTTGGTGTCAACCAATAACTTTTGGTGCACTGACTTTGTCCATTCCTTCTATCTAATTTTGATGCTTCCTGGGTCATTCATGATCTTACTTACACATAGCCTCTCTCACTACCGCAACTCAAGGGTTGAATTTCTTTTAAGTTCTTTCAGCTTGAAAAATGCTGAGCTAGTTCTTCACTTTTGATTCTCCAATTCCAGGTCTGCACACATTCACTATGTACTTTGTTTTGTCTTCTTGAGCTTTCCTTCAAAATCTTCTGTTCAGCCCTTTTACTTCAGTGTCTATTTCTTTTGACTTCTGAACGCTGTAATGCAATCTTCAGCATCTCTGCTGACATAATTTTGTTTTTTCTTTCTCCTCTTTCTTTGTAATTACCACCTTTCTCTCTTCGTGGATTATATCATTAATGTTATCCCACAACTCATTTGGTCTTCAATTATTAGTGCTCTATAACTCAAACCTATTCGTTTTTTTTTAAAAAAAATGGTTTGCTTAGAAAGTTTGTATAGATCATGTTTCACACTACTCTTCATTCATATTGCTCCATACAATCATTCTCATGCGTTATGTTTTATAACATTAACCACCATTTAGTTTGCTGAGCATTACACTATCTTTTCACCCTGATCCCTCCCATTTTT
>NW_006399840.1:10203750-10209209 GCF_000299155.1 Elephantulus edwardii | reverse complement strand
ATGCTGGGTAGAGTGGAGGGACAGCACAGGAGGGGAAGACCCTCTATGAGGTGGATTGATTCAGTGACTGGGGTAATCAGGATGGGTGTGTCAGAGGCAATGAGATTGGCACAGGATAGAGCAAGGTTTAGGGCTGTTGTACATAGGGTTGCTATGAGTCGCAAATGACTTGACGGCACATAACAACAACAACAACATGGTCAACTGATATGTAACAAGGATATAAGAAGCTATCAAATGGGGAAATGACAACCTCTTCAAAAATGGTTTTGACAAAACTGGACTGCTTCCTGCAGAAAGATGAAGGAGGATCCATATCTCACACCACGCACAAAAATCAACTCAAGGTGAATCAGAGAACTGGGTAAAGTCCAAAACCATAAAGTTCATAAGAGACAAACTGAGACCAAGCTGAGAAAACCTGGTGTATGGTATAAAGAGACTGATAAATACATCCAGAAATGTATAATCTTAAGAGGATAAAATTGATGAATGGGACTGTCTACAGATTAAATCTCTGCTCACCAAACCTTTCCCCAACATGGTGAAAAGGAAACATACCAACTTGGAACAAACATTTGGCAATGCCATTTCAGACAAAGGAGGTCTCAACAAAAGTTTACAGAATACTCCTAGGCCTCCAGAAGAAAAAGATTGATAACCCAATTACAAAATGGGCAAAGGCATGGAAAGACTTTTCACAGAGGAAGATATTCAGATGGTAAACAGACTAAAATCTATTCTTAAGATAATTTTTAAACTAAGGTGGGATAGACTCAAGATCATATTTTGATTTTCGTAGACTTGTTTTCATTTTCTTAAGCCTCAATGTTAACTTGCACATCTGTTCCACAGTCAACACTAGGCCTTATTTTGACTGCTGATATCGAGCTTCTCCAATGATTTCTTCCACATACACAGTCAGTCTGATTTCTAAGTAGTTCATCAGGTGAGGTCTCTGTGTAAAGTTGCCATCATACTCCAGACTGATTAAACCAAGGATTCTAGGGATAGGACCTTGAGGTAATCTCTTTGCCTACTAACATTTGAAAAGTACATGGTATAAAGAGACTCGCAAATACAGCCAGAAAGGCACAATCTGAAGAGGATAAAATAGCAGTCTATAGCAGTGAAAACTGTCCAATCTGTTGAGAAATTAATTCTTACCAGTATGACACCAAAACACTCTGCAATGATGACAGATTATTGATTACATTTTATATCATATTTAAAAAGAAGAAATAAAACATTAACCAGAGATAAAAGCACAAACACCCACAATGTGGGGGGGAACTATTAGCAAGAAGACATTCCAACATGAAAACAAGACTCTACTATACATGCTTAAAGAAGTTTAAGGGGGAAAACATAAGTTAAAGAAGTAGATTTAAAGAACTCTTTTGTGGGAAAAGAATGGGCCATCTCTTCCTATGCAATTTACTGCCCTAAAAACTGCTGCAGGGTCCAGTCTGTGTTAGTTTAGACTTGAAGGTACACAACAACTAGTGCCTTTACTTTGAGGTTGGTTTTTTGTTTAGTTTGAATTTTTTTCTTCTGGGTTTTTTTTTGGGTTTTTATTTTTTCATTTTTGCCCTGGATGGGAAAAGACCAATAGGAAATACCTTAGTGTCTACTCATCAATGTGGGATATAGAACACTGTCGTTTGAGACTGTATTATAATAAGGAGCTAGCTGTTTATTTATATTTTATCTGTTTTCCACTATGGTATATTATAACATAAAAGTATTTAAGTGGAATTTATTGTATGTATTTACATTTCATTTCTCAGATTTATCTGCACACATTTTTCGCTACTAATTTAACCTAATAAGCAGACAATAAAAGAGAAGGAATAAAAAAGTTAAATTTAAGTAAAAATTATTAACTACAGGTAAATCCAATTATATGCTCCGAGTAGGTATGCCTTACCCAAACAGTTTTGAGAGTGAGAACAATTTGGAGCAGATCATCTGGGTGTCATTAAGACACTCAACAACATTTCATTTGAATTAGGAATACAAGATTCACTTTAAGTCAGTCAAACTATATGAGGCACTTATTTTTACCCACCTTATTTGGTATCCAGTTAATTACAGCCTGGAACTGTTTGACAGGTCAGGTAAATTGCAAGAATGCTGCTCATTGCTAAGGAAACTACAGTTTAAAAGGAAGCATTGTAGCATATAATCATTAACATTCAAGCTCTCACGTTGATCCTGACTTTCAGATCTTTTTCTGGTGAAACATTTGTTGTTACACTTGAAAGACTTTTTTACAGTGAAGATTTCTTTTTTTTCTTGAAACTGTATTAACTAATTTAAGAGTTATTACCATGAAGACAATAAGCATTCATTAATTTATTCTGTCAGGTAGTCAAAAGTATGTTAAAAATTAAAAGTGATAAAGATACAAACCCCCAACATCTGTCTCCAAAGAGCTAACAAAACATAGCTAATGACAAATTTGAAAATAGATAGTAAATATTTGAAAAAAAATATTATATCTATCTATCTATATCTATCTATATCTACCTATCTATATCTATATCTATCTATCTATCTATCTATCTATCTATCTATCTATCTATCACACACACACACCCACGCTGTGGCTCAAAAGGCTTAAATTTAAGTAGAGAGATTAGAAAAGGCTTCATGCAATGATGTCATTGGAGCCACAAATCAAACCATGTGCAGGCTTTCATTAGGCAGAGAGCAGGGTAAGAGGAGAGAGCTATTGAAATGAGGCTGAACCATTCACCCAGAAACACATACTCTGTAGACTTTGGCCATCGCCACCCAGTGGAAGAAATGCATGGAGAATAGAAACAAGGGTTCATGGTCATAAGTGAATGGGCTCTCTAAGGGTAATGCTAGCAAATTCATGCTCTATAGACCAGATATTTTGAGCCCGAAAAAAGTTAAAAAGAAGATAATGGCCCACGTTATAAAATTACAATACCATGATCATAGAATGGGAGAGTCCAATTGCTCTATTATTTCATTTACTACTTTACATGATTTTAAAAAGCAATAAGCCTCCATTTAAAGATCATTCATGGAAGTAATTTTTTTTTCTTCTACCACTAGCTCTTTTGAATAGATTTAGCTGAATAGATTTTTTATAGTATTCTTTCTAAAAATATGCACATATTTCAGCTTAAAATTATTTTCTTTTCCATATTCCAGATCACGTCTCTTAAAGAGGAGACTTTTACATTACATTTACTAAGATAAACAATTAAGAATAGCATTGACCTAAGTATATGTGGGCTCCATCTCACAATCTTTGGGCATGTGGCCAGGAGGGACCAGTCCTTGGAGAAGAACATCATGCTTGGAAGGGTGGAGGGCCAGCGCAGGAGGGGAAGACCCAAAACTAGAAAGATTGAGTCAGTGACTAGAGTAATGGGATTGGGTCTGTCAAAGACAATGAGAATGACTCAGGATAGGGCAGGTTTCAAAGGCCTATACATAGGGCTTGTACATTGGGTGACTATGAATCACAGGCTACTCAACAGCATATAACAACAAGAAATATAAAAATGGGCATTAATTAGAAAATGGATCTACATAAGGCAGTAATTTTCAGGGACTCCACATGCTTCACAGGAAGTGTTGTTTTTGAGTGCCATCAAGAGGGAACCAACCCATAGCTGACCCTCCTGCAGGTTCTCAGAAACAATAAATTGCAAGAGATTGTCCAATAAATATCTAGGGCAATTGCCCATCATCCTGCAAAGGAGCTGGAGGACTCAAATATTGTTTCTTTAGGAATGCTGCAAGTTTCTTACCACTAGGCCACCAAAGCTCTCTTCACAGAGTATACTACGGGTGGGGGTGGGGGTGGGGAGGTACAGGGGGGATTGTATACCAATGAAAGAGTTTTTCTTTTGCTTTTCAAGGAAAGGAGCGAACTGGGGGTGGGGGAGTTGGGCAGGGAGAGAAGTACAACAATGAATGAGTGAAATTCCAGAAATCTCTGTAGATGTTCATTGAAATTAATAATAAAAAAAAAATTCTCAGTGCATGGTGAGCTCTGGCGGCCTAATGGCAAGAATATGCACTGCAATCCCAGAGGTGAGCAGTTCAAACCCAACAGATGCTCTGCTGGAGAAGGAGAGACAATCTCCTCCTGTCAGATCTGATTTGACAGTATGGACACACACACACACACACACACAAAATAATAATAAAAAAATTCTCAGTGCAGTCCATAAAGAACCAATGTTAATTAAGGTCCTTGTTATTTGCAAAATTACAGATAGTGACTTTTAACCTACATGGAGCTTGTTCTTGTTGTGTTGTTATGTGCCATCAAGTTGCCTGCAACTCATAGCTACCCTATGTATATTAGCCCTGAACCCTACCCTATCCTGAGTCAAACATATTGTTTTATCTCCAACAAACCTATGCCCATTTCTCCACTGAGCCAATCCATCCTATCCTGGGTTTTCTTCTCTTGTGCTGTCCCGCCACCCTTCCAAACATGATGTCCTTCTCCAAGGACTGGTCTCTTCTGGCCATGTGCCCAAAGTATGTGAGACAGAGCTTTAAAATTCTTGCCTCCAGGAAGCAGCTTGGTATCACCCTCTCCAGGACAGACCTGTTTGTTCTCATATCAGTACACAGTATGTTAAATACTCTTCTCAAGCAACACAAATCAAAAGCCCCTACTTCTATCATCCTTAATCATTGTCCAGCTCTCTGATGAATAGTAAATACTGGTGAAAACCATGGCTTGGATCAGGTGCACCTCAGTCCCTATACTAACATCATTACTCTTCAGTACTTAGGAGAGGTCTCTGACAGCAGACTTTCCCACTACAATTCATCTTTTGATTTCCTGACTGCTAGTGCCAAGAGTGTTGACTATAGAACCAAGCAAGGTGAAGTTATTAATAATCTCAATCTTTTCACTGTCTATCATGAAGCTGCCAAAGGCCCATTGGTCAAGCCACATCCTGGTCTTCTGTTTGCATGCCTTCACAGTGATGCAGTAGTTTTATAATCTTTTCAATTCAGGCTTTAGATAGAGTTCAGAAGAAAGGTAGCTAAAGGTCTTATTTTATACAAAGAAAATGGCATGATCTTATTAAGTCTGTATTTTAAAAAATCACACACTTCCTCTTATTTAATGTTTTTATCCCATTTGTAAGCAAACATGACTGATTCCCCTTTTGCATACAGTCTGCACCATACTGACTAGGGATCTCTCTAAACTTCTCATGATGGTATTATAAGACAAAAAATACAGGAAGATATGAACACATTTTTAAGCATGTCATGTGGAGCTTGGGAAAATTATTGATTAGTTACTTTTTAGCTGTTCTAACACTCATTCATATGACAAGGAAACAAAATTCTATCCAATTTATACTATCATCATAATGTAACTAAAATATGTATTTTGGGATAGTTTGATTTCTCCCATTTTTATTAGATATTTCATTTATTAT